>NW_019384377.1:220514-320917 GCF_000671375.1 Centruroides sculpturatus
AAGTTTCATGGCAATCGTACTATGCCACAAACCTTCGCCGGAATATATTAAACAACTTCCCAAAGTTTCACGGCAATCGGATAAACGGTGTGGTAATGCATGAAGGACATAAGACAGACACACAGACAGACATACATTCATTTTTATATATATAGATAGAGAAATATTCTTTAGAATAAATTTGGCATGATTAATAATTTGTAGAACATTAATCATAACACAAAATCAATTTTTACACGTCAAACACAGTTTTTCTATATTTGATTACAGAATCCCTTTGTAAATAACAGATTAACTACATGTCACTATATTTATTTATTAATTGAGAAAAGTTAGAAGTTGTTTAAACATATTTTTAAATATTAAATATTCATTTTCTGATATAGAAAATCAATTTATAACTACTAAAAATTCATCTCGGTAGAAAGATTTATGTGGAGAAGTACCCTGTACAACAGAAACAAAGCTATACTTTCTACACTTTTAACGAAAATAGCTTTCTGCCATTATATTCAATTACTTACAAGCTGATTGCTTCTAGATAAAGTAGAATAATAAACTGTTATGAATAATAAAAGCTGAACAGAATATTTGAGTGCGTCACGTAGATATATACTCTAATAAATGCATGAATAATTAATATTTTCAACGTTTAATTATGCAAAACGGACGTAATGAACTCATTTGCTCCTATAATTAATCAATTTTTCACGAAGATTTAAAGTGTAGGACGAAAATTAATATATTAATATTATTATTTTGTTCCTCTAGAGGACATGTTGGTGGAATGAAATCTGCAAAAAGGAATTTCAACAGCAGTTCCGTTGCAGATGCCCTAAATGGTCTTATTGCAGATCACCTGGAAAATATTATAATGCTTACTGTACTATGACCAGCACAGGTTATATCTGGTTACAAACAGAACGTAAAAATCGCCATATTGGAATTTAGCCATAGTTGTATATCGTTTTTCTTCAATTACGTCCTCTAATTCTATATGTAACAAAAAAAAAAAAATTATTTTTAACTCTGATATGTAAATTTTTGTGCATTATCATCTTATCGATGATAAGAGATATGTAGGTTAATGCTTCTTTACCACGCGATGCTGTAAAGAAGTTAAAAAAGAAGTTGAGAAGTCTGTTAATGTCTTTAATTTAAAAATTTATCGGTTGATTGCCACCGTATTAATGATCGTAATTAAGTAAATTTTTATCAGAATATTTTATATTCTTAAATTACTTTAGATACAATATTAGCTTTAGTCAATTTTAAATACATTCTCCTACGTTCGACTTAATTATTTATTATAATAAATATTCTAAGAGTTGTAACATACATATATATAGACCTATATATGTATAAATATTTGTTGTAAATAAGATTTTTATCAAAGAAATTAACTAAAATCATCAAACTAATGTGATATTTTAATTAGTTTCATCTAATTATAATTATTAAGCAATAAACTTGATATAATTTATGCTAATTGTGATTTAAAACATAATTAATAACTTGTTAATGAAAATTGAAAAATTGTTGGAAAGGAGGACGAGTTTGGAAATTGCTGCAAGTGATGTCGCTGATTATTCATTTAATTATTATATTAATACAAATATAATAATAATAATAATAATAATAATAATTTGTAAAATAAATAAATAAATGAATAAATAAATAAAAATTATGCACGTTTTATTTATTAATTTTAGATGAATGAATTTTTGAATTTGTTTCTTATTGAAAATGAATGGATTTTTAAGAATAAAGAAGACAGTTGTGTCTAATTTCACACAATTTTCATGTATGTATTTATATAATTATAATTAATTTAAAATATTAAATGTTCTATACGAATTTATAAAGTTTTAATGACTAATTAATTGACTTCTAACATACAGATTCTGAATAAATACGTCGGATATGTAGCCATCGATTGAGCCAAAGTTCTAACATGCGTAAGGTCATTGATATGACTGGAGTGTTACTTGCAGTATTATTAGATCTAGTGTTATTATTACTAGCTGCAGTATAACATTAATTTTTCTGTGAAGAATTATTATAAGCATTTACTAGATATGTATCTATATGCTGTTTTTTTGTTTTTAGTAAAGCATGTTATAGTAATTGGATCAATATGTTATACTGTACATACACAAAACCCATACTATAGTTTATTGTAATGTATTATTATCAATACAAATATCCTACTTACATTACGATAAACGTGTTCACAGAATAGATAAACAGAACCACTATGGGTAAATCTCGGTGATATAACAATAGTAATTAACACAGTTGCTAGAAAGATATGAGGTCAAAAATGATAAATGACAATAACATATATGTTTTGTGTTATATCTAAAGAAGAAAATCGTTATATGCATTATATAATAATTTTTATCTTTATATACAGTATATTATTTTACCTAAGCTAGTAGAGTATATGTATTTTTGGAAAACTGTAGTAAAGCGAGCCGTTATATTTCCATAGTTTCACTGTCATAAATTGAAATTACATTCCTGGAAATGCAGTTTGGACCTGTGTGGCTAATAAAAAATACAATAGGTCTATACAATCATAACAGAAAATTTATACAAGTCATAAAGGGATCTTTTCTATACAATATTATAGATTTAATTTGAATGATATACACAGTGTAATAATTAATAACTCTTTGTTACAGTTTAACTACTGTATTGATCGTAAATTATAGATTCGAATTTTTTAAGGAAGATTTCCTTCTAGGTTTGTTTTAAGCCCGTATATTTAAACTTTTTGTAATCTAAATGTTACGATGTTACATTTGAGATATAAAATATAAATGAAAATGTTATAAAAAGTTAAGTTAAATTTTTTCCTCTGATGAATTATTATACTGTTATAAATCTACTTCAGTAAGAAAGGAGAAAAAAATTATTACTTGTGTTACATGTCTTTTAAAGTAATATTGAACGTAAACTAAATGTTTTATTGAATATAATTGAAGCATGACTTAATATAAATGTAATGTTCTGAATATAAATTAAGTATATTATGTAACTACCAAAATTAAACTAAGTCCCTATCGATGTAGCACAGTCGATAATTCGATAACTACAGGTGTTCAAAAACACTTCACTTATCGAATTCTTGGCTTGACAAAGAAAAACGACAGGTTGTTCATAAAAGCTATAAATATATTCTAACATTTTATGAAAGGTAAAAGAAAATACAAGGAATGAAATGTTGCAAAGATTAGCCTAGTTACTTATAAAAATATTAGGCCATTGCAATAAAATTATTTAGATTTTAGGGCACTTGCTTACCTAGCTCTCTCTTAATCCTACGTTAATTATATTTGTATTGATAATTTTTTTTTCATTTTTGACTCCGTTCTGTGAGAACTAATTTTTTTCCATATCCATCATGGGTTGGCTAGACCAACAATGGGGTCGACCAGGACAAAATGTCAATGAAAATTTCTTGGGGTTTTTCGCCCGTCCGGATTCGATTCAGGATCATCAGAAGGGTACGTTGACGCCTTAACCAAAAATTCTTACAATCTACAACAATTAGTTTTAGTTACAACGAAATATTTTCATACGAAAAGCTGATTTCATTTTAGAAATTCCATGTCGTTGGATTAATTAAATACTAAGAAATTTAAAATTAAATACTAAGTGTTTAAAATTTAATTTCACGCTAACATTATGAAATTCGTGAATAAAAATTGAATAAATAATCAATAAGTACTGTAATTATGACTGCAGAGAAGGCTGGCATGTATTGAAAAACGTCATCATGTTCGAAAAAATAATAAACGAATAATAATCTTCCTGACTTTTCCACACATCTTGTCACAAGTAAGTGAAACTCTCAATTGATAGAAGAAATTGAATTAATTAAATATCCTCTGGGATAAACTCTCTTGACCATGTAGCGAGTTTGCATTCCAAATAAGTACGAATTAAAGCGAGAAAATGCTCCGTCGTACTGATACACGCTGTGGAATCTTAAGTGGAATGTCTTCAAGTAGATAGATTGTTCTAGAAATTCAAATACAAGTGAAAATAATGTGCATCGATGATAATAGCACATCTACCTTTAAGGATGTATTTAAAACATTTTTAGTTCAACAGAAAGCATGTTGTTCGAATAGTAGTGAATTTTTTACATGATCGGATATGTTCTTAGTTCTTATTTAGAGCTTCAAAACTCGAAAAATAGACTTTTCGATCCACAATACATTTCACGGAACTTTATTATCTCACTATTTAAGACGATTCAATTGCGGGAAATCTCTAAAATTTGTATTTTAGACTTATAGTTCTTGAAATTATTAACACCTACGTGCATCAATGCATAACAAGGATTTAGTGTAATCAAATATCATACGTGGATAGCAATGAATAGGCCAGAATGGTCCGATTAAATGGCTTATAAGGTAGCCTTAGTGGATTTTTCCGATGGACTACTTGAAGTTTACGAAACAGCTCGTGAGTGCACGCGAAAGCAACGACGTATTTTGGCTGTTTATGGAGCGGGATAGTTTTGTCTTTCAAAAAGAAATTTTATCTCAAAAGTAGGAAAACATTTATATAGTGGACATTTGGGATTTCAAATGTCCACTATATAGATTTTTGTCTTCTTCAATCATCTTTTCGGTTTATCACCTGATCATCCTTTTTTCAATCAGCTTTTTTACATTTATTCTAATTAAAGCGTATTCGTTTAATTTCTTTAAATATCGTTATTCGAAGTCTGAAACTTTGGCACGCATAAACATCTTTAAAGTTAAGTATGCTTACAATATGGCACGCGAACATAAAAAGGTTCGTCATCCCTGGTCTAGTCTATTTATTTGCTAATTTGCAAGACTTGAGAACTGAGAAGGACTCTATCTCTAAAGTACTCCAAAAATGCAATAAAAATAACCTATATAAATAAAATCAACAAAAGCAGAGTTTTGGAAAAGTTTGTTCATCACTTCCTATCCTTCTGAAAGATGCCAAGACATGATTTGATTTAATGATTGAATCTGAAACGGACTAACTCGATTGCATTGACTTGCTTACCCTCTGTATTAACGTCGCTTTTATCAGAGGTGTCCTTTAATTAACATTTTTTCATGGCCAAATGGTTAATCTGTGTCAGCCTACCGTTCTGGGAGACCCGGGATCTGATTCGAACGGATCGAAAAATCCCAGAATTTTTCGGGGATAGTATATCCCGGATATGTCGGATACTGTCCTTAACCACCCGGCCGCCTTGTGAGTCTAGTCGAATTTGCGATAGCCTTGATTAAGTCTTCTTGTGCCCATTCTTAGTGCCCACGCCCACCAGTAGCCGAGTGGTAAAAACATTATTTAACGTGTACAATTATAGAGTAAGCTTATCTAGAGGCCACTTCCTGTACATCTAATGGTAATTTCAGTCATTACGTTTTACCTAAACAGCCAATCAGTATCTTTCTACCAAGAATGTCATGACTATAGGCTATAGTCATTTGGCATCTTTTACACTTGACTGTGTAATTACTGTATTAATTCTTAATAATCTGATTGAAGTATTAGCAATACAGTAAACCTTGCTGAGTCGAACTGCGTTAACTCGAAGCTGTTTACGGGTCTCGACATTGTATTCAATATATAGGATTTTTCATATACTGTAATATAGTCTTATTAAGCCGCAATTTTCGGTACTATTAATTGGATAGATAGGTCCATGATCTGCATTTTCTCTCACCTTTCGTGTGAATAAAGACGATTAAGACAAACCCTATTGCTTCACGCTGAACACAACAGACCGTTACAACCTCACATCGATATCCTTTTATTGATACAGTATTGACACACAAGAGAGTACCTTGACTTCAGTATATAAAGTCCGTCTTTATTTATTGTATGTGACACCATTTATTTTACTTATTATTATTGCTACTACACAATCGCAGCTGCATGTGCTTTTTGCTGAAAAATGCTACCTTATTAACAGGCAACAGTAACAGTCACTACGACCTGAAAGCACAAAGGCGCTCTTGTATGTCTTCTGCTCAAAAGCCAGCATTCAAATATGAAATAAATTGTTGGTAAACAGCTATTACGATAGAAAATCAATTCCTTTAATATTATTGCCAGTTGTCGGCGACTGTTTATTCGTCAAATGTATGTTACAATCGCTTATTTCGCAGTAACCTCGTTCGAGGTCGTTCCACTATTTGCAACCCGTGGATGCGGTCGGTAGCACCTGGCCATGCCCGGAAAGATCGAGAGGCGTATGCTTATTTAATGGCGTCATGCATTCGCCTTCTTAGAATTTTTGTGGCTTTTATAGAAATAGGGTCGCCACTTCGCTATCCCACCACATCTGACAGTAACACAATTACCTAAAAATAAAAATTATTCTCTCAAAATTAATACCTACGTATAACTCCAAAGACCTGGCATGTTTATTTTAAAAGTAACGGCATGATTTCCCAAAATATAAAGAAAGAAACGATTCTCATTGGTTGCGATTCTCATATTTGACGTCATTTGAATGCCAAAACAAAACATCTTGCACAAAACATATATCCTTATGGTAAAAATATTATTGATTTAAAGTTCATTGCTTTAATTACGCGCTAATACTTTATTATTATTTATATTTATTTATAAACAATTTTTTATTTAAATTTAATTAAGTTGATATAGTGCACATCGTTTGAATTTCTATATTTAACGTTGAAATTTAAATGCGTTTTGTTATTTTGTAAATCTCTGTTCGTGATTTAATAAAAATATAATTCTACAATATTATTTTTTGTAAATTTTTTAATGTCTTTAAAAAGATTTTTCATATTTGCGAACTTTTGTTGATCCCTCAAACTTTCAGGGTTTCCCAATGAGGTCAGTATTGACCCTACTGGGAAAACCTGATGTATTTGATTTATATACAGTCGATTCCCCTATAACACGGGTTCCTATAGTTCGGATTCCAGCCGAACTACTTTCCGCCGTCCAGCGCCACGCTACGGAGAGTCCAGCGCCACGCTACGGAGAGTGGTGATATATAACACTGTTAAATTCTCTTGTGTTTCTGAAATATAAAGTTTTTGAAAATCGTTAGTTTAAAATGCGCCTATGAATTCTTGAAAAAGGACCTATAAATTCTCACTGTTGTCTGTCTTTCCTTAATCTCGAGGTATTAGATAGATGAAATCTGAGACTATATATGGAAACCTTAGGGTCTTTTTCTACTCTTTCCGCCCTGTGGGCACTAAGAGAGCCTCTTATAGCAGGCCCATTATGGGTTCGGCCAGGCCAACAATGGGGCGGCCGGATGGTGAGGGACGGGGCCCGACATATCCGAACGGACCACCACCCAAAAAATTCCTGGGGATTCCTTGACCCGTCCGAATTCGATCCCGGGTCTCCGAGAGCAGTGGGCTGCCACCTTGACCGCTCGGACATCCGGCCTGGAAATCTTAGGTTCAGGAGGCCCCATTCATTATATATGAACTTCCGGTTTGCTCCGGAAGTCACGTTATTATTTCAATTCAAAAGTTTCCCTGAAAGCAGTTAATGCATGATCGGCACGACTATTGTTAAAGGAAAAGTATGATGGAGAGGCAAAATACTACTAATTTGAGGTGGAGAGCATACATATACTTTAAATAAAATAAATTAAAAATATGATAAAAAATTGCAGCCCGGCATTGTGACTATCTCAATAAATAATCGCCCGTTTAATTTTATTTTCTCTCTGAAATAGTTCCAACCGGCAGGTGACGTTCCAATATTCTACCTCCTAAAGTAATACTTTCGTGTTTATCACTCACTAAAGTAACAGAAGGAGAAAGAACTTATCACATCGGATTGAAGAGACATTTACTGAATCAACTTATTACAGTATTAATCTGAGTAGGCCAAGTGAATAAAATTTAGAGACTCGATTAATGTGACATTGTATAACAAATCGTAATTTTAACACGGAGTTTAAAAACCTACTTTTTGTCTACTTAATGTTTTATAATATACAGGTAGTCAACAAATGTGTAATATATTGTATATGTTATATGCATTAAATTATTTTAAATCATTATCTTAGCAACATTTTTTTACTCGTGCAATGTCCTCCTCTATTGTACAAGAAAGTTGGCAACCCTACTTCTCATAACGCACTGCATTGCTGTAGCATTACAGAGCGTTATGAGACAGTGCATTATACAGTATCACTTCTAAACGCCTACAGGTTAAGAAGCGATCCTGGTGGCGGTGAACTGCGCAGAATGCGAAGAAAGTTTAAATGCTGAGGAACTTGTTGAAGAATTAAGTAATCGCTTAATAGTTTGAAATTTTGCATTTACTTCCCATATTTATAATAAAGTGTCACGGTACCTGTACATACATTTTTATCATGTTTTGCGTTTTCAATTAAATAAAATCAAACAACTTTTCTGTAATGAAATTCGTGCCTAACAAAATTAATTAAAATAAAACGAAATATATATATAATATATATATATATAATATATATTGNTCAAAATATTTTGATAAGGAATATTATTCTGTTTAAAATGAAGGAATAACTCCGTCCATTTTTTGTCTGTTTCCACATTTGCAGACAACCAACATTTAATTTTTTCATCTGTAACATATCTTTTTACCAATGACAATCAAAAAGATCATTTTCGCAAATATTATTTTTCGGAAAATGGTTACTAATATATTCAAAAGATTTTTCCACATATTCCCATAAAATATCCTTTTTTAATGTCACCCAATGAAAATTTTTAATATCTTCGAATTGAACTGTCCATTCTTCAAGATATTCCAAGCAGTTATTATAAAAATTTTTGACATGTTTCAGAAAATCAGGTCGTTTAATGGTACCTTGTTCTTCCAACCTAGTGATGTCTTTTCGAATAATTAAAGGAATGTAATAGTTATCAATTCTTTCTCGTAATTTTGTTTTTAAATTTATTGATTTCATTTGACACTTCCGTAATTGAAATTTTGTCTCCTTCAATAATTTTCACAGCATTGTGAAATAATGTAGCTTGGTTGTGGATGAACTGAAGCCAAATTTGTGATGTGTCATTTTCAAAAAAGAGCTGCAATATTCTTGAACATTTATCTTGTGATAAAACGTATGATTTTAATGGTTCGTATATTTTTAAAATATTTTCTACAGCTGGTAAAAGAGCTAGCCATCGTGTTTTGCTGTAACCAAGAATTCTTTTATATTCGATTTCTGCGCTTTCACAAAAATCCTTCAAACTTTCAACACGCACAGTATATATATAAAAATACGAATAAATTTTTGCAATAATATTTTCAACATCAACTGAAAGTAAGTCAGATGCTGTTTGAATAGTATTATGTAGAATGTGAGCTGCACAACCTACTCCAATAATTTTTTGGTTCAAATGTTCGTTAAGTTTCGTAAAAACGTTATTGATGCCTCTTCTAGCTTTTCCACCAAAATTTGCGTTAGTGTTATCCGCACAATAGGTAATAATTTTATTGTTCAAATTATTCTTTTTTAAAACAGTACTTATTGAATCAAAAATTATTTGTGAAGTTTCACCCGGCAATGAAACAAAATCTAATATTCTAATTTTAATTCCTGTTTCTGGATCAAAAATCTAACAATTGTGGGAAATAATTTTAAATTTTTGTGGTTGGAAGCATCAGAATATATGGATATAAATGCGCTAATTCTTTCTGCAATTGTGAAAACGAATATGGTGAAAAAACATTACAAATAATTGCTTTGGTTTTTGTCCTTGCACATGCAAATTTTTTGTCGTATAATATTTTGATCATTTGCGATGTACAATCCATTGATCTGAAACTTTGATTGTGGTTTATGGTGTGGAAAGCAAATAGCCCTTCCGCTAATGCTAGCTGTTTTTCCATGTTGCCAAAGCTAGCACTGCGAAAAAACTGTTCCATTTTAGACGAGGAAGCGGCATTATTGAAAAATCTTTTGTGCCTCTTTGTCGCTAGATGTTTAGTAATATCGTTTTTTCCACCATGTGAGACCGAAAATTCAGCATTGCATTTATCACATCGTACCATATAGTCTATTTTGGTTTTTTTAATAAATGGAAATTCTCAGCTTAGCTCTTCATTAAATTTGCATTCTCTTTTTTTACTCATCTTTTATTCTGTGGGTAAATACTAGAAATAAATAAAAAATTTACTACAAAGGCTAAAAAAGAGTATTAAATTTTACCTTATTGACCGTTACGTTGTGGCGACTATTGCTCTACGTTCGTCAATCAAATAATGAGTCAAACCGAACGTCAAATTGAAAACAACAAACCGCACTGTCTAACGGCAGTCCTCACTGTCTGCACTTATCTGAATTAAGCCGAGACGTAACGACAATGATCGAACACCACTCGATACATTGCCTAATTTAGTTTACTCTGCATGCATTTTATGTGTTTTTTTATGTATTTTTTATTTCTTTATATTCACCATAATACTTAATAAATAATAGGTAATATATTTTTACAGTACATTTAAAATAAGAAATGCAGATATTTTCTAAAAAGCGGGACATTTTTAAAAATCGGCGGGACGCGGGACAGCCCACCAAAAAGCGGGACTGTCCCGCCAAAATCGGGACGTGGGGTCACTTTACCCGAGCCCACAGCCCACCTACGGCCAAGTGGATAAAACCACTGAACATTGGTATTTGGTCGTGGGTTCGTACCTCGCCAACGGGCTGCTCGCGTGGTTTTCTTCACATCAGACTCCATTAAAAGTAGTGTTGCCACCTTTTCAAAATCGCTGATCCGGACGGCAGGTGTTTGTTCGAACAGAAGTTTCTGACGCATGCGCACTGTCATTTTGCAATGCGAAGAATAACGTGCAATGCATGCCGGTTCTAAATCAGTTACAGTTGGGGACTAGGGAGACTTGAGTAGGAGTAACGTAAGCAACTAAATTAAGAAAAAACTACAGATGACTTACCTCTATTGGATAGTGGAGACGTACGAATACGAATCGTACAAGAAAAAAAAGGCCGATAGGTTGCACACGATATTCCCGGACAAAATCAGTAGTTCACCCGGACAGTGAGTCGATTCCCGGACTGTCCGGGTGAAAACTGGACGGGTGGTAACACTAATTAAAATGTGGATGTTAAACTTATCGTAGGAAAATGACGTAAATCTTAGTTTTATCGATGAAATTCTACTGAATTCCATTTACAAAAATTGTTGTACTCAAACTACAACTGATGCCTTTATTAAGCAACAAACTCTATCATGGTTGTCTGTACTAAACTACTAATCCTAGCCTCCAACTGAACAATAATCTTCGCAACGTATGGTTACTAACTTTGCTAAATATCTACCAGTATATCGGTATATGCTTATTGATTTTTACTTTCTCTCTCTTATGCAACGTTATGGCAAAAAATACAGTGAAGACATTTGTAATGTGATATATATCCAGTTATGGTACCCATCGCCTGTGCAGTTTTGAGGAGAGGAACTTTTTAAAGTGGTTTTAGTGTCGTACAACTTTTTTATTAACCTACATACTACTCAAGTAAATAACCTGTCAGAAAATATTTGCAGAACTGTCTTTTAAGTTGTTTCTTCCATGTCAGGAGGGGTCCACAAAGTATTGTACATGTAATTAAAGGGGAATGGGAAAGAATTTATTTTAAATATATTTAATTAAAATAAATATTGCATTTCATAAACGAGTCTTCCGAAATAAGACTTTCGTAGAATTCATTTATATAAGAGGAAAAAGACAATTTTCTTAATACTAATTAATTTCCTTATTAATGTAGATCCAAAGGACAGGTATCAGTAAATATTTTTGATGACAAATCTTGTCTCTTGATCTCTTACATTTACTTCTACTTCTGGACCACTGTGATCATCAATGATCTAATTTAGATCATAGATGAAGAGATTCAGTAAAAATTTTAACCACTTTTACTAGCATTAAATATAAGTAATATGGTTAAAAAAATCAAATTATTGTTAGTAGTAGTATATTTGCAACAATGTAATTATCATATTGATATACAGTATCTGTAGAATGTATAATTGAGTTTAAATTATTACAAACAAAAATGCTGCATGCAGTAGGTCATTTATTTTCATGTCTTGTGTACATTCGTTTGGTTTTCCAACCAAACTACCGTTCCAACTTTGGAGCGGCAGTTATGATGCTTTTATGATTAGTGCAGCTCTCCTCATAATTACATTATTATTATGGTGAACTGTGGTAGTGAGGAAAGCATGCAATACTGTTTGTGTGACCTAACTCCTTACCAAAGGACACCACAAGAAAATTTATTTTTTGTCTTATTTCTGTTTAAGAATGTTGTATGTAAGGCCTAAATTATTGAAACCAAGTAAATTTTAGTTTTAATTAATATGAAGGCTGCAGTCATCAGAAAAGCACCATAAAACATTTTTCTAAATATTTTCACACTATACACAGGGAATTTTTATTATTATAATATATATATATGTATATATATATTTGTTTATTTTTACAATAATCCCCCTTTTTTTAGCTCTGAAGTTATCCAGAATGAAATTATACAACCATAATTTTAAATCGCTTCCCCAGCTGCATAAAAGCTTGCAGATCTGGTAATGGCACTTGATATGCAACTTGACATGAACATTAGGCCACAAAACCCCCTTTTTTAACATTAGTACTACATAGACAAATAACAATCCTTCTATGGGCATTCTCTTCGCCTTCCATTCTCCGAGTGCATCTCTAGATCACATGGGACTAAGCCCATCAAAATTTCATAAAAGTGAATTTTCAAAACTTGCCAAGAATATAATTTGTATTGAGCAAAGTCCACCAAAGGAAGGAGGGGATTAAATAATAATAAAAATTATTAATAAAAGAAAAATATTTGTCAAGAGAAACACTACAAACTGAATGCCCATTTTACACTTAACTTTTTATTTATTTATAAATATGCAGTTTTAACATTGCATAGAGCTTTGTAAGCCTACAAATGTGGATGCATAGTATGTGAATTATTACTTTCCAAAATTTTTTGTCTTTTTTTATATGCTGCTAAGTACTAGATGAAGGCAACAGATTAAATATTGGCAATAAAGCATTTATATAACACCTACAGTATAATTTTATAGGAAACAGTTCATCCCTGGCTTGATAAATTAAAGAGAAAAATAATTTTGTTTTGGTCCTTCAATAAAACCGAAGGGGGAAGAAGAAACCAGAAAGAGGAAGAAGAATCACAAAGATTACTTCCCTTTCGCTTCCCCACAGACAAGACAATATATTACAGCATAAAGAAAGGCACATTCATCAAGTTTGCGCACGGAAGAAATTACAAAAAATAAAGAAAAAAAAAGCCTATGGGATTGAGTCGTTTAACCGTTCCGATCGTCAACATAAATAATCGTTTAGAATGGATATTTTAAATTCTTTCCTCAAAAAAAAAAAAAAAAAAAACGATGAGCAAATTACCACCTTAAAGTCTAACACAGCCACTTTTCAAATTGTTGCAAATCATTACATTTCCAGGCAACTATTAATTTTCAAAATTGGACACAGGTCATCAATGAGCTAGCAAACTGGTAGAATGTCAATGGCTTTCTCCTTCTACACTTTAAATTCTATTATCTTAAAGTAGACAAATGACTTTGAAAGTCAGGCAAAAAGTAAATAATAATATTAATAATAATAATATAATATAATAATAATAATAATAATAATAATAATAAAATAAAAAATGCAATAAAGGAAAAATTTACATGGAAAGTAGCCATTGGATCACTTTAGTTGCAGTTGACTAGCATCTTTTTTCATTAAAAAAAGAAAAATTATTTTTACTAATTCATTGTTGAAATGCCTGGATGATTTTTCCATAATCCAAGAATTGTTTCAAATGAAAAAAAATTCTTCCTAATATTGGAAGTGTTAACTGGAAGGAAACACTACTACTATAAATAATTTAAAGAATAAGTATCAGATCTCTTAACTCTACAAATAATTTACAACTTTGGCAGATACGATGATTAACGTAATCTGAATGCCAAGCACAATAAAGGTAACAGAACAAAATTTATCGGTATTTTTTTTAAATAATATTTTGAAATAGTATAAAATAATTTATCAAATTTCTAAACCCTCTAGTTAAAATTATTATCTCGTTTGCCAAGATAACAAATGTGGTCTAGTGGAGCTTTACCAAAAACCCATGGCAGTTTCTCAAACTTGTGCAAATTCGTAAGTGCAGTGTAGGTATTGTTTCGAAAAACTTTGCTCAATAGACTCTGGCATAAACTTAAATTTTTGAGAACAATATATTGGCACTTTTAAATAACAATGGGATTATCAATCCTCCAAGTATTGCAAGATTAACTTTGTTTTTGAAAGTTTGTCGTCACTAAAAACAATTTTAACTTTTTAAAACTAAACAAATTTGTCAATTTAAATATAATTCTTTTTTAACCATAATAAGTAAATTTTTAAAAAGATTTCCATGCAAACAAATTTAATGTTTTGTCAACCGATTCTAAAAATTTTTAAATTCCAACTTTAATTTTTTTTCAATTTTTGATATATATATATATAATGTATATATTTTTGGTAATACACCACAGACCTTTCAATTGGATTCTATAAATACAAAATATCAGAATTAAAGACTATTTACACATTAGGATTTTCTCCCAACAAACACAGTTTTTGATAACAATTTTCATTTTCTGGATTTTTGTTTTTAAAAAGTTAACAGTGTCTATGTAAGAACATTTAACATTAGTGTTTGGCAGTGTGGCACAGTCAGCCCTCATTACATTAATTTGGCCATGTGACACTTAGCTATCTGCTATCAAGCATGACTCTGGTCCAAATTGTAGATCATTCAGTGAAAAAGAGGAAATGAACAAATGTAAAATGGCAGAAGGAGGGACTACCACACAATCCAATCACTCATGCAAACTTTTTTTTATATTCACACATATCCAAACACATGGAATATTTCTTCACAGGGAAATTAAGTTAAAATGTCTCCGTATTATCACTGACCAAATTTACAAAATACAGCAAACAAAATACTGTTTTTTTTTTCCTTTGTTTACAGTACAAGTACAATTTTTCACAAAAAACAGGGGCAATGAACAAAAGGAATGACTGCTCCTGATTTATCTAGTTCGATCACGTTTCTTTTATTTACTTATTTATGTTCCCGAGTGGTCAAAGAGAAAACTTGGTGGCAACTGCTACGACTTCATGGTCTGCGTGGCTTGATCGTACTCAGCCACTAGCCTCTTGATATGAGAGAGCTTGTCATGCAAGTATAGAAAACGACACTTAGCCTCCTGATACTTCCGATCTTTCTGACTTTCTTCATATTCTTTTAAAATTTGGTTTCGTATCCGCTGTAAGTGAAATTTAATTTTAGTTTAAATCTTCTAAACTAAGAATTTAGTCTTTAAAAAAATTTGTTCTTTATATTGGGTGGTTCAGAAAGTTCATAGTAATTTTTATATCCAACAGTTGAGACACTAGGTGAAGCAAAAATTACTAGAATTGTATGAATCAATGAATATTACAAAAAATGATGTTTTCCATTATAAGACAAATTAAATGTCTGTTGTAAGAAATCTATTAAAATAATTTAAATAATCTTAAAAGTTTTTTGTAACATATGTTTAATTTTTCTTGTGAAAATAAGTAAGTTGCATTTTCAATGCTTGTTTCTTTTCTTATGGCAAAAATACTGTACAAACAGCAAAAGATATATGTGATGTCTATAGAGATGATGATGTAGCAGAGTCAACTGTTCAAAAGTGATTTGCTACATTTAAAGTAGGTAATTTCAACCTTGAATATGCTCCATGCTCAAGAAGACCTGCCATTATTGAAGAGGACCATATCAAAATATTATTGGACAACAATCCTTGTTTACACAGCTTGAGAGAGCAGATATAGTGAAGTCATTGAACAGTACCACATTTCAACATCAGATGAAGTTTGGATATGTACGAGGGCTGTTCGGAAAGTTCGCGGCCTCAAATAGAACAACAAACAAAATAATGTTAAAACTTTTTTATTTTTTAATGTAGGCTCCTTTGTTAGCAATGCACTTATTCCAGTGATGTTCTAGCTTTTTTATGCCATCACAATAGGTCGATTTGTCAAGGTGTGCAAAATACTCGTTCACTTCAGAGATGACTTCGTCATTTGAGTGGAATCTCTTTCCAGCCAAGAATTTTTTTAGGTTTGGAAAAAGGTGGAAGTCACTGGGGGCCAAATCAGGTGAGTACGGTGGATGTGGAACTAATTGGAAGCGAAGTTCGTTTATCTTTTGTTCAGTGATTCTGGCGGAATGTGCAGGTGCATTATCGTGGTGGAACAGAACTTTTTTCTTCTTCAAGTGTGGCCTCTTTTCTTCGATTTCTTTCTTCAGTTTTTCCAAAAGTTCACAGTAATAGACAGCATTAATGGTCTTTCCTCTTTCTAGGTAGTCAATAAAGATGATGCCTTTAGCATCCCAAAAAACCGAGGCCATCACTTTACCCGCTGATGGAACTGTCTTTGCCTTCTTTGGTGGTGGCGAACTGTGGTGTTTCCATTGCTTCGACTGTTCTTTTGTTTCAGGAGTGTAGTAATGGATCCACGTTTCGTCAGTAGTCACAAACCGACGCAAGAAATCCTGTGGGTTTTTCTGGTAGAAGTCCAAACACTCCTTTGACATCAAAGTGCGAACACGTTTTTGCTCGGCGGTCAGCAGATGCGGCACCCACCTTGCTGAGACCTTCGTCATACCCAAATCTTCGGTTAGGATGTGGTGCACTCGGTCGACAGAGATGCCTGTTGTCTCAGCTATCTCACGCGTTTTCAAACGGCGATCTGCTAATACCAAATCGTGAACTTTGTCGATGTTTTCTTCAGTGACAGCAGTTGACGGCCGTCCGCTGCGAGGGTCATCTTCCACACTTTCTCTGCCAGATTTAAAAAGGGCTGTCCATTTTTTCACAGTGGTGTACGAAGGAGCAGACTCTCCTAAAACTTCATCCATGTCAGCTTTGATTTGAGATGGGGTCAACCCTTTTTTCGTCAGGTATTTTATGACCGCACGAGTCTCCGTCTTCTCCATTTTTGACAAAGCATGTGCACACTGACTATCTGCTAAGCTGTCGTGGCAAAACTTTTTGACAAATCAAGCGGAAATTGGTATCGTATCTCTAGCACAGATGGCTGAATTATTCCCGCCAAAAATAAAATTGATCGCAGCGCCGCATATAGGCAAGGCCGCGAACTTTCCGAACAGCCCTCGTAAATCATTACATTTAGATACCTCACAATTTAACAGAAGAACTTAGTGGATTACATCTCCAATTGTGATTCTCTTCAAAATAAAAATGATCCTTTACTGAAATGTCTAGTGACAGGTGATGAAAAACGGATTCTTTATAACATCAGCCAAAAACAATTGTGGGAAAAGAAAAACAAATCACCATTAAAAACTCCAAAGGCCAGGCTTCATTCAAAATTGGTCATGCTCACAGTCTGGTGGGACTGGAAAGGAATTCTGTACTATGAGCTGTTTCCCATATAATCAAACAATTGATTCTGATAAATATTGTTCCAAACTGGATCAACCGAAGATGATAACAGAAGAAAAACATCCAGAATTAGTCAAAAGAAAAGGCATTGTTTTTCATCAAGATAATGCCAGACTGCACATTTCTTTACGAACATGCCAAAAATTATTGATACTAGGCTGATATGTTTTGTTTTACCCCACTCCCTTACTCATTTGATGTTTCCTCTGGACTACCATTTGTTCCAGGCTCTGCAGAATTCTTTTTGTAATGAAAAGTTTGATAATTTGGAAACTTCCAAAAACCACATGGAACAGTTTTTTGCAGGACAAACTAAGAAGTTCTATGAAGAGAGTATTATGAAGCTTCCCTGTAGATGGCAACATATCATTAAAAAACAAAGGTGCATACATAATTGAATAAAAGTATGTTTTTAGTTTTAAAGCCATTTCTTTTCTTTTAAAAATCACTATAAACTTTCTGAATAACCCAACATATATTGCAAATTTTGAAATAAAATTTCTTGCCCACACATGAAATAAAGTTTGAATTTAGTAAACTTGCTTTTTGGGTTCAAAAAGCATCTATTAATACTTACATGCCATTCATCAGATCCTTTCTTTGACCTATGGAAACTGTCATCAAGTGCAGCAAATTTATTGGATACACTAGTTATCGCAGAATGCAGATTTAAATATTCAGTATATTCAGTATTGAAGTCGGCCTTATACCGAGCCCGTTGTTCCCCATTTGATATGACCACATATGTCCTATAAAAATAGAAATTTTTTATAATTTAATAAAAATAATTTTATTTAAAGATACTGAAAAGCATAAATAATAGAAAAACTTAAGATTGACACAAAGTTTATTTTGTTACAGAGACACATACTAGTTCTTATAATCTTGTTAAATAGAACATTTTAAGTAAAAGATAATCATTATTTCTACTTGTAAATTAGAAATAAAAATCAGTACTGAATTTCATTTGAAAAGTGAATGATTGATTCAATTGAATAGAGAAATTTATACTCTTAAAAAAGAACTTATGCCATGTGCATTAAATGAAAAGTATAATTATATAGAAAATCTGTGTAATATTAAAATTTGCAAGTTCAAAGAATGCACTAAATTAGAGTAAAAGTGACTTCACAATTTGTTTCCTTTCATAACTAAGAAGAACTATCACAAGAATGAATTGTGAAGACACTTTTAAGTGTTTCTTCTAAATGTGTAAATTTGAAATTACAGCCATCTTCACATTTTAATTATCATGCAATAGTATTTTTATAAAATTTAATTATTATCTAATTATAATTAATTAATATAACTAAATCAAAAAATTTTTACTGCTTTCCCTCATTCAAATCTATACATCTGTTAATATACTATATATATAGTACTTTATGTGTAGTTATTAGCTGGTTTTTATAAAAGGTGATACTTTTTCCTTTATTTATGCAGATTTTTCTTTAGAAAATTATATTAGTTTAGTCCACATTTCTTTATTGAAATTTTCTGCCTGTATTCTTCTAGTCTTTGTCTAACTAGTTGAGTAAAAATTACATACACAAAGACTAAAATACCAAATAGTTTTGGTATTTCTTCACGGACAAAACTAATGATTAACAATTTTTAAATTATTTTCAATATAAAATACATGACTTAATCAGTTAAAATTTCACTTCTGACATTAAACTTTCATAAAACCTACTAACATCTAATATATCAATAGCAATATTACTTGTTGACAAATTATTAAGTTTATGATGACTGTACAGTGGAGTGCAGGGAATATGTTCCACGTTATAAGAAATTGTGTTATAGAGACATGCATTATCAGAGGATTTTATGCAAGTTTAAACTTAGGCCTAGAAGTTGAAGAAAATCATACAACTCTGCATGAAAAAATTAGAATTTTGTATGCGTACTAGTTGCAATCTTTTGTCATCTTATATGAATTTGCATTGTAAGGGAGTTCACTGCATTTGAAATAGCCTAAAATTCAAGATAATTTTTTCATCAATTTGTTTTTATTTTCATTTAAAGGAATAAGGAATTTAAACTACTTACTTCATGTACTCTGGTATATCATTATTGGAAGTTATTGGCGAATAGTTATGACTATTTGAATCTGCAATTATTATTAATTGTAAGAATCCATTCTTTAAAATAAATATACTTGTGGTTTATAAGAAAACAAAACAATTACCCTTAGAATCCAAACTGTCCCTACTTTCTGGACTAGATACAGGAGTTGAATGCCCCGAACCAGAACCATTGGTAGTTGAACTGACCTTTGGCCGCCTGATTTTGTTATGCCTTTCTTCTTCCTTATAACCATTCATTTTACTATGAATTTCATGATTTGAACTAACTGTATGGTGATGGGTATTGGAATCTGGAGAGAGTCTAGAAGACAGGTAATTTTGTGAAGAATCCGCTGGCCGATATGTTGAATCAAACCGGCTATTAGGAAGCACGGGCCAGTTTTTATGATTTTTTTCGAGGTCTGAATGACCATGTAGGCTCATACCATTGGTGGCATTATTGGTTCTCAAATGACTATTATTTTCAGAAAGGGGTGACTTTTGACTAATTAGATCAGATTTTAAAGAATTATTCCAATTATTTCGGACATATCCATTAGAAGACAAGTCTTTTCTAGAGTGAGAAAGCGAATCGGGTTTCATAATAGTTGAAGCTGATGAGTCTGGTTTTGTAATGGATCCAGAACTGTGCGAATTTATATTATGGCTTTCTAGTTTATTATAATGAGATATCCTTTGTTTCTTTGATGGTTGATGTTCATAAATAGTAGCAGGAGGAGGAGGAGGCCTTTTCTAGAAAATTTATATTATTTTTAGAAACTGAAATTTTTAAATATCTTGAATATGTTAAAAGCAACAACACATTATTACTTGTAATGCAGGCGAGTTTCCTGGCTGAGTCGTAGATGGCGAGTGATTACCATTTTCATTTGGCGGTGTTAAATTTTGAGGTTTTTTCCTACAAAATAATTAATTATTGTTATTAATTGACACTCTTAATCCATTCTACAGTTTGCAACTAAATTACATTTATCACTGGAATAACATACCTTTTCATCATTTCAAGTTCTTCAGGAGTATAAAATGGCCAATCATCTTGAACTTCATTCCATATATGGCGAGCCAAAGAGTAAGTGTTGTCTTTAAGAGTAGCCACTTGACTTAAAATAACTCCTAAACTCTTTTTATCTTTTTCCTTAACACCATCTTAAAATTGATAATACAGAAGTAAAGAAAAGCTAGAAACTAAATTCTATTCACAGAATTACTATTAAAAATAATGTCACACATAATATGTATTGAATTACAAGTAACTCATAATTGATTATAATTTTTAAATATTTCTAAAGTTACATTCTTAATCTCATGAAAATTGAATTAAAAGGAATGATTTTAACATTCAATCCACAAATCCACTATGATAAGTTTTTTGAAAAACTCTCTACACTTTCAACTTATTTTCTAATGTAACAATATATAGTCCTAAACCTTAATTTTTATTTTAAAAAATTTTGAAATCAAGCAAAATTTCATTTAATTCAGTAAAAATAATGGTATATGTATTTAATTCTTTTTGCGTCTATGTCCTTACTTTTGTTGATTTCTGCTTGTATCCTCGTCTATTTTAGACTTTGTTTATCAATAGGACTTATTACACTGGTGTAGTTTCCATTTAGCAAATAGAGGAGATATTAGTCAAAAAATCAAAACAGGTGAAAATAAAGATATTTTATTTTGATGTTTTGACTAAGATCTCCTCTATTTGCTAAACAGAAACTACATCAGTGTAATAAGTCCTATTAATAAACAAAACCCAAAATAGACAATTATACAAACAGAAATCAATGATATATGTAAATGAGCAATTATTCATTGTAACATTGTCATAATGCCAGGCTGAAATTTTTAATAATATTTTTAATTTATTTAATTTAAAATATGTTTTTCACCCCAAATTAGTAGTGTCTTGCTCCTGAACATCATATTTTTCCTGTTAGCAATAGAGCTAGTCATCTATCTAACTCCTTTCAGGAGAAAATTTTTGAATTGAAACATCATCACTTCCTGTGAAAATCAGAAGTTTGTATATAGTTAATCAGGGCCTCCTGCCCTTAAGTTTTCTGTATCTGGTCTCATTTTTCTCTAACTAACTCCATTCTTGAGATTAAAAAAGGACAGACAGATAGTGGAAATTTATAGGTCTACAAGTTTTTCAAATTACAGCCCAATATGCAATATTTTCTCATAAAATATCTTTGTTTCTTATTCCAGAAAAAATAAATCATTGTAAATTTTATTGTTATAAAATAAGTCCTGTGTATATGTAAGATTCACTATGATTTAATGTTTATCTAAGTTTTAATGTTTTTTTATTAAAATTCCTAATTTAAGAATATAATTTTTATTTTCTTGAACTATACATTCTATAAAATCATGGAGAAAACAGGAAATGGCATTGCAGTATGCATTATATAAGAGTATTAACGTTTAATATCTATAATTAAATACAACAACTTCCTCCTCTATTCATAATAAAATTTATTGGTTTTTTTTAATTTGAATATAGGAAACATTTTCTACAAAGTTGCTTATTAAATTAAAAAGAATACATTTGGAATTCCTAGAACTAATTTATAGAGATATTAAAGGTATTTATCTCCTATCATAATATTTATCAGTGCTGGAAATAATGTGATTATGAAATAAAGAAAAAAATCAGATAAAATATAAGATAAATAAGAAATTAATACATAGAAATGTAAATTATTTGTACATAATAATGTATATAAAATTCATTAATGTACATTTTCAATTCAATAATATGTTCTAAATAGTAAAATATAGTAATTAAAATATGAAATCTTAAAAAAAACAAACTGCTTTTCTGTTTGAAAATGTTTAACTAGTGACCTAATCCTCTTAATACTTAGCTGAAACACAGTGATATATTTTTAAAAGGTTTTGTTTTTCTTCAATCTGCTATTTTTTTGTGTAAAGTTCAAACAACATGCAACCTTTCAAAAAGTTCAGAGAAAAAAATTACTTCACTGGAATCACAAAAATAACTTTTATGTACAACAATTTTCCATTGATTATGTACATCTTTAGGAAAATACATTAGCAAACAACACTTCTTAAAACAAACTAAAAGCATGTATTTATTGGTAATATATCCCTCCTAACTAAACTTAACTAATGCAAATGTATTTGGAAAATTTTTATTTTTGTAACCTCAATAAAAGATTTTTTGTGAGTTTGTTGTGTATTTGTTAATTTATTACCAAGGTATCACAATATGTCACAGCATTTTCTTTGGCTACACAGAATGAGGATCAGATTAGCAGTGAAGTTTTAAATCATGTTATAACATTATAACTTTCTCATGCAAATTTAAAAGAAATACTATTTAAAATCATAAATGAATGCAAACATTTATTTGGTAGTTTGCTACTTTTTTAAAAAATAGTTTCAACTAATAATGAGAAAAATATTGTATATGAATAATTTGCATTACGTAAATAAATTAGAAATGTGAAAAATTCAATAATTATTAATCTTTGTAGACATTACTGAGTAACAATTTTAGATTAGTGTACATTGCCAAGATAAACTGTATTTGAATATAGGACGGTAAAGCCAGCTTTCATAAACTATTTTTGAAATGAACGTCTAAGCCGAAATTATTCTGCCTTCAAAGAGAAAAAGATGCTCACATTTTAAACAATTTATGTTAGTTCATCACTTAAATTACATATTAATTTCATGCTGTATTTAAACATAAATTTTATATATCCAAAAAATGTGATTAAAAATTAAGAACAAACCTTTCATAAGCCTAGTTAACAATTCAGGTTTCTTATATGGCCTTAAGGCTAGAAGATGTATTATCCTCTCCCTTAAAAATAAATATTCAATATTATTTAAAACAGGAATAACTTGCTTTACCTATTAACATTATTTGAGATAATAATTATAAAATTATCATATAGTATCAAAATTAAGTATTTAATTATGTATAAATATTGCCAGATACCCCAGTTAGAGAATTAAATCAGTGAATATTAAGTTAAACATTATTTTCTGCAAAAATTCAACTTTTAGAAAGATATAAATTATACAATTTTCAGCAAAATTATTACATATTTTAAAGATTTTTAGTTTCTTAATTATAAATTTTGGCAAGTGTTTAAAATCTTACTTTTCTTATAACTACAATACATAATTTATACAATTAACAGAAATGACCTTGACCTAAATCCATAAAAAATGCATTTGCACATCATGTCATTTTTATATAATAATTCATGTTCTGGCAAATATTTCTCTTCTTATAGTAACAAAATATTAATTTTTAATAAACTTAAATTAAAATTCTCTTATAAGCTTTAAATATTCTAAATTTACAGAATCTTTAGATTTATATAAAATATTTCATATTTAATTAAATAATTACATTTATATTTTTTCATTTATTACAAGGAAAAATGAGTAAATTTATTGATACTTTTATTTTTTCTTCAACTTACCTATAAGATTTTCTCATAATGTCTGGATTTCCATTTTTATTATAGGAAAACTGTCTGGAATTGACATTATTGTTATTACTGGAATGATTTACATGTCCATTGCTGCTATTTATGGTTGACAATGGTTTATTTATAGGTCTAGCTGTATATGGTTGTGGACTGGGAGGCTTGGGTGGTGGTATTGATCCTATAGATCTTTTCACTTTCACTTTCCTACCTAAAATATAAAAATAAAAACGTTTTTTTATTCAGTTAAAAAATAGTATGATTATGACAAAAGTATATTATATTTATTCTAAATATAATCATTGATTGAATAACAATTTTAACTCATGATTTAATAAGGTTTTTCCCTAATCTTTTTGATACCTTATTGCTAAAACCAGACCATGGTCAGAATTAATTTAAATATAATAATAGATGAAACAATGTCATATGATAGCACTTACCAATCATCATGGCATGACAATAATCATGTCAGAGTTTACAAGCACAGAAAAACAATTCATTAAGTCAAACACTAATGTTTAACATAAACAAATTCTTCTTACAAAGTGCTACCAATTGTAAAATTTGTCTATACATAAAAACATAAAAAATTATTTGGCAGAATAACTGTTTGATCTGTACATTAAATAGTACATATGTATTAAAGCTCATTATTTTCAGATTAATGTCATACTTAAAAACAATAATGCTGTCTTTGACACATTAAAAAACAATTTGTATAATTAATTTATGATATTATTAAAAATTAAAAACCTTATACCAAAATGCATTGTAAATTGCATTGAAGAAACAAACATGTTATTGCTACACAAGAAAAAAATATTTCTGAAATGTATGAAACTGAACAAAGTATGTTTTAATCATTATTAATACTATACTTGACCCTTCCAGGTGCACAAATTAGATAGCATTGAACATATATGCACAAATTAATGTTACTTTCCTATTCTCTACTAGCAAAAATTGTACAAACTCCTTCCATCATGTAGATTAATAAGCACAGTTCTATTAAATTCAACATTTTTTTAAAATTATTTAATTTCATCTATAAGGCTTCAACTTTATAAAAATAATCAGAAGACAAAAAACTCAAACACTTAAAAAACAACAAAAAAAAATATTAAAGAAAATAAGTAAATGATCTCTAATGAAAGATTTACTAATCACACTGTTATTGTACAAGATTTTACTAATGTTCTCTACAATTTTTATAAAGACTGTTTCCTCCTTATTTTAGTTCTTAAGTCAATCTTGCATTGCAACTCTATTTTGAAACAAAATATATATATAAAAAACTATTTTTTATTGTCTACATGTCTATTTGAAGAATTTACGAGACTAAGACAACTATATTTGTTGTTTACATTCAGTGTTATTAATAGAATTTTATATCATCAAAGTCTACAACAAGTTAAATCCCTTTTCAATTAAAAAAAAAAATTATAAATTTTTCAAAAATGTCTAGCTTTAATTTAATTATAAATATATTGACATTTCATTTACTTTATTCAAATTGTAGAAGCTTTCTATAGAACTTTAATAAAATAAAAATATATTTTAATTTATATTTAAGAACAAATACTAATATTTTCAGATAAAGTAATGTTTAAAGTTCATTACTAAAATTNCTTCTGAATGAAATGAGAATGTTATAGGTAACCCAAATATAAAAACATAATTTTGTCTCTCTCCTCAGTATGTAGTATGTATTTTTACTACATAGTATGTATTTTTACAATAACTATTTCATGGCTGAGAATGCAACTTATTGAAATTTCATCTATAAAATGAACTTTGCTCATTTGGGATAAGGTCAAAAAACTGCATTATCTACTAAAGAGGAAAATATCCATGACTTTATGCTTACAAAACAATAGAGCTGGATTTCAATTTCTATAAGACATTCTTGTAAAGTGACAGTTGAAATGGTTTATAAACTAATGACACAGAACAGATTAAGGCAGTTATAAATTAATGGTTAAAAAAATAAACACTTTTTATTTCTACTTTTATAACAAAAAAGTTTTCCTTATTTAAAAAAATTTTATGTTAAAAAATAAACTACATCGATATAAATCCAGCAAAATTTAATAAAATAAAAACATTTTCAACTGTTTTTCAACGATCATCTACAGTTACCAAAAATAGAATAAAATAGAAAAAAAAAATTTTATGTATTAGCATGATGTTTATGTTTAAAATATTTTAAGGCAAAGCATTTTTTTTTATTTCTGTAATTTATTTATTTTTGATTTTACAGGCTCCAATGTAATCAGTTTTGGAAACAATAGACCAAATCTGCTTGTTCTTCATGTGGAAATACAATATTCAATATCAAACTTAGTATGCAGAATATAACTCTTATATATCAGATATATATCAATTACTATTATTGTTTACATTCTTGCTTGGAAGTATTTGTTTCCTTGTATTTACCACAAATATAGACTGTTGTCTCTCTGAAAGTTTATTTTGTAGTTTATTACTACTTTTGGGAAAACAAGCAATTGTATACAATTGTATTATTGATCATCTCCTCATCCTATAACTTCTTGTATTAAGGTTTGATACTATAATTACTTTTTGACCACTGTATATATGATACTATTTGTTTAACAATCCATTCTAACCAAGCTTCTATTATAACTAAATATAAAAACACCTTGCCACTGGGGTATTTAAATTTTCTTTACAAATGTTTTTCAGCTCTATTTAAGAGGAATGGACAATAATAGTTTATTATTATCCATTCCATTTTAAATTTGAAAAGAAATGTTTGATGTTCAGAATTTGAACACAATTTATTTGACAAGGGGTTGTAAATAAAGCCAAAAATGTTCGTAAAGAAAATTTAAATATTCCAGTGGAAAGGTGTTTTTATATTTACTATTTGTTTAAACAAACTATTAATGTAAAGTAGATTAAACATGGTTAAACTTCTATTTTTGAGAAAATTTTGTTTGAAATGTTATTTCATGTATTATGCGATAGACTAATTTTTTTAGTATACAATAATAGTGTGTTAGATGAAGTTGATCAACATCACCTAAATTTCGATATTTTTTATATTAATGATAAAAAAAAACATTGACTATTGTTAACATTGTGCATAATTTCATAATTATATTTCAAATATAAAACATTTAATAATATTAATTCTTTCCAATTTCTTTGTTCATCAGGGAAACCTAACAAATCCTCTGGGCACTAAAAATTTCATTTATAAATTTATTTTGTTTCTCAAGTTTCATTAATGTAATTTTTTCCTTTTTTTTTGCTAATTTTGTGAGGACTTTTATATAAACCTTAAACTAATATATATTTCAAAATTATGTTATAAAAACGTAATTTAGAAATGGATTTTACACAAAATACTGCAAAAAAATTAGCATACATGATATGAAGCCTACACAATGCCGTTTAATTTTTTACATTTGTATTTACAATCAATTATGAATAGAAATTAGGTAGATTTTGGGATAATATATATTTTATCATAACTAATTACAAATAATAGAAATATTTTTGGATAACAGCTTATTTATATTAATAAAATTAGATTTTTGGTCATTACAACATAGTTCCTTTTTAATAACTAACTAATAAAAATAAATCATTAGAAAGGATAAGAAAAGTCATCTCCAACTATGGAACTAATATAAAAGTTTATATTATACATAACTTAAACATATTATAAACATCTGATTTAAAGAAATTATTTTTTTTTTACAAAATCAGGAGTTTTATTTTCAAAGTTTGTTCTGTAAATATTGATTTCCTTTTGCTATTCTATTACTTACACTTTTTTATGGAAATTTAGAAAAATCACATTTCCAAACTTTGTGTATTTGAAACCTTAAACCAGTATTTTCAACCTTTTTTAACAGTGGCACCCCAACCTGGAAATTTTTCTTGCAGCACTCCTACTTTATCAATGTAGCTAATGCATTTTTCATACTTTTAGTAATATACGTATTATAGAGCTGCTCAGCATTATATTTTGTGGCATCCTGGTTGAAAACCATCGTCTTAAACCAAACAAAAAAATGGATCTTTATAATTTTACTAATACTTTGTTCTCTTTAAGGACATAATTTATAATAATAATAATAATTTAAAAATAAATTTTATACTATTGTGAACAAGCTAAAATGTATCAAAAATATTTTTTTATTTTTAAGTTTCAAATATACAAAAACATGAATTATTATAATTTTATAAAATACAAATATATTAAAATTTAAATGTTGCATTTCTTGTTATGTATACACAATTTTATATTATATGGTCTTAATTATTATTATTTCATGTGAAACTCTATTCTTGAAAATGCAATAAAATTACAACTATTTCCAATCAGAACACAGCTGCAGAGTTCTAATCTAGCCATTATTAAATATAATTGCAGTGGAGAAATATAAAGATCAAATGATAATTTCCTGACAAATAAAACCAGACTATTATTGTGAAAAAAATTATTCCTACATTTTAATTTGGAAGCAATTATTCAATTGCTTCCAAATATAAATTAATGCTGTTCATTTAATTTGACATAATTTGGAAAAAATCATTAGAAATTTATTATAGTCAAATACCAGAGTATGCATTTAAAATAATTTTAAATGATTTCAGCATTAATTTATATTCTTCCTCAAGTTACTTTAGATAATTCTGTATTTTAATTGTATATAAAGATGTGCCACTCAAACAACTATCTCATCACCATGATTTTTTTGTTTTTTTTAAATACTTGTCCTTATCTTTGAATCTTTACATCTTTATCTGTTATTTGATTTTGCTAATATTTACAAATTCAGATGATAGATTATTGTACGTTCTTTCAAACAGATTACTTTTGCAATATCTTTTACATGTTAATTAGGAAATATTGTAATTTTATTTGTTTATACATAAAGTTATGATGTTTAATAATTCAAATCTGCAAAATAATGTTAAGTTATAACTTATTTTAAATGATAATCATCAATAACATATTTTAAATCAAAACAAAAAAAAGGAGAGATCTTTCTGTATTATTTTATAATTCATATTAGAAATTATTTAGAACAGATCCTGTAATTTCTAAATCAGAATATGTTGTTGTTGAGAGAGAATTTATTTTTAGTAAACAAAGTTCAAGTAGAATTTGTTAAAGGTTCAAAAACTAACAACTATATTCTTTTAAGTTTAATATATAACTATATTAAACTTAAATAAAAGCTATTTCTTATAAATTTAGTAAAGNTTGTCTGGTCATCTGATAAATATATTCCGGAAAGGTACAATTGGCATATCCCTCCGACATTTCGCCTAGTTTTGGACCTCAACTAATTTAATTTAAAATATGTTTTTCACCCCAAATTAGTAGTGTCTTGCTCCTGAACATCATATTTTTCCTGTTAGCAATAGAGCTAGTCATCTATCTAACTCCTTTCAGGAGAAAATTTTTGAATTGAAACATCATCACTTCCTGTGAAAATCAGAAGTTTGTATATAGTTAATCAGGGCCTCCTGCCCTTAAGTTTTCTGTATCTGGTCTCATTTTTCTCTAACTAACTCCATTCTTGAGATTAAAAAAGGACAGACAGATAGTGGAAATTTATAGGTCTACAAGTTTTTCAAATTACAGCCCAATATGCAATATTTTCTCATAAAATATCTTTGTTTCTTATTCCAGAAAAAATAAATCATTGTAAATTTTATTGTTATAAAATAAGTCCTGTGTATATGTAAGATTCACTATGATTTAATGTTTATCTAAGTTTTAATGTTTTTTTATTAAAATTCCTAATTTAAGAATATAATTTTTATTTTCTTGAACTATACATTCTATAAAATCATGGAGAAAACAGGAAATGGCATTGCAGTATGCATTATATAAGAGTATTAACGTTTAATATCTATAATTAAATACAACAACTTCCTCCTCTATTCATAATAAAATTTATTGGTTTTTTTTAATTTGAATATAGGAAACATTTTCTACAAAGTTGCTTATTAAATTAAAAAGAATACATTTGGAATTCCTAGAACTAATTTATAGAGATATTAAAGGTATTTATCTCCTATCATAATATTTATCAGTGCTGGAAATAATGTGATTATGAAATAAAGAAAAAAATCAGATAAAATATAAGATAAATAAGAAATTAATACATAGAAATGTAAATTATTTGTACATAATAATGTATATAAAATTCATTAATGTACATTTTCAATTCAATAATATGTTCTAAATAGTAAAATATAGTAATTAAAATATGAAATCTTAAAAAAAACAAACTGCTTTTCTGTTTGAAAATGTTTAACTAGTGACCTAATCCTCTTAATACTTAGCTGAAACACAGTGATATATTTTTAAAAGGTTTTGTTTTTCTTCAATCTGCTATTTTTTTGTGTAAAGTTCAAACAACATGCAACCTTTCAAAAAGTTCAGAGAAAAAAATTACTTCACTGGAATCACAAAAATAACTTTTATGTACAACAATTTTCCATTGATTATGTACATCTTTAGGAAAATACATTAGCAAACAACACTTCTTAAAACAAACTAAAAGCATGTATTTATTGGTAATATATCCCTCCTAACTAAACTTAACTAATGCAAATGTATTTGGAAAATTTTTATTTTTGTAACCTCAATAAAAGATTTTTTGTGAGTTTGTTGTGTATTTGTTAATTTATTACCAAGGTATCACAATATGTCACAGCATTTTCTTTGGCTACACAGAATGAGGATCAGATTAGCAGTGAAGTTTTAAATCATGTTATAACATTATAACTTTCTCATGCAAATTTAAAAGAAATACTATTTAAAATCATAAATGAATGCAAACATTTATTTGGTAGTTTGCTACTTTTTTAAAAAATAGTTTCAACTAATAATGAGAAAAATATTGTATATGAATAATTTGCATTACGTAAATAAATTAGAAATGTGAAAAATTCAATAATTATTAATCTTTGTAGACATTACTGAGTAACAATTTTAGATTAGTGTACATTGCCAAGATAAACTGTATTTGAATATAGGACGGTAAAGCCAGCTTTCATAAACTATTTTTGAAATGAACGTCTAAGCCGAAATTATTCTGCCTTCAAAGAGAAAAAGATGCTCACATTTTAAACAATTTATGTTAGTTCATCACTTAAATTACATATTAATTTCATGCTGTATTTAAACATAAATTTTATATATCCAAAAAATGTGATTAAAAATTAAGAACAAACCTTTCATAAGCCTAGTTAACAATTCAGGTTTCTTATATGGCCTTAAGGCTAGAAGATGTATTATCCTCTCCCTTAAAAATAAATATTCAATATTATTTAAAACAGGAATAACTTGCTTTACCTATTAACATTATTTGAGATAATAATTATAAAATTATCATATAGTATCAAAATTAAGTATTTAATTATGTATAAATATTGCCAGATACCCCAGTTAGAGAATTAAATCAGTGAATATTAAGTTAAACATTATTTTCTGCAAAAATTCAACTTTTAGAAAGATATAAATTATACAATTTTCAGCAAAATTATTACATATTTTAAAGATTTTTAGTTTCTTAATTATAAATTTTGGCAAGTGTTTAAAATCTTACTTTTCTTATAACTACAATACATAATTTATACAATTAACAGAAATGACCTTGACCTAAATCCATAAAAAATGCATTTGCACATCATGTCATTTTTATATAATAATTCATGTTCTGGCAAATATTTCTCTTCTTATAGTAACAAAATATTAATTTTTAATAAACTTAAATTAAAATTCTCTTATAAGCTTTAAATATTCTAAATTTACAGAATCTTTAGATTTATATAAAATATTTCATATTTAATTAAATAATTACATTTATATTTTTTCATTTATTACAAGGAAAAATGAGTAAATTTATTGATACTTTTATTTTTTCTTCAACTTACCTATAAGATTTTCTCATAATGTCTGGATTTCCATTTTTATTATAGGAAAACTGTCTGGAATTGACATTATTGTTATTACTGGAATGATTTACATGTCCATTGCTGCTATTTATGGTTGACAATGGTTTATTTATAGGTCTAGCTGTATATGGTTGTGGACTGGGAGGCTTGGGTGGTGGTATTGATCCTATAGATCTTTTCACTTTCACTTTCCTACCTAAAATATAAAAATAAAAACGTTTTTTTATTCAGTTAAAAAATAGTATGATTATGACAAAAGTATATTATATTTATTCTAAATATAATCATTGATTGAATAACAATTTTAACTCATGATTTAATAAGGTTTTTCCCTAATCTTTTTGATACCTTATTGCTAAAACCAGACCATGGTCAGAATTAATTTAAATATAATAATAGATGAAACAATGTCATATGATAGCACTTACCAATCATCATGGCATGACAATAATCATGTCAGAGTTTACAAGCACAGAAAAACAATTCATTAAGTCAAACACTAATGTTTAACATAAACAAATTCTTCTTACAAAGTGCTACCAATTGTAAAATTTGTCTATACATAAAAACATAAAAAATTATTTGGCAGAATAACTGTTTGATCTGTACATTAAATAGTACATATGTATTAAAGCTCATTATTTTCAGATTAATGTCATACTTAAAAACAATAATGCTGTCTTTGACACATTAAAAAACAATTTGTATAATTAATTTATGATATTATTAAAAATTAAAAACCTTATACCAAAATGCATTGTAAATTGCATTGAAGAAACAAACATGTTATTGCTACACAAGAAAAAAATATTTCTGAAATGTATGAAACTGAACAAAGTATGTTTTAATCATTATTAATACTATACTTGACCCTTCCAGGTGCACAAATTAGATAGCATTGAACATATATGCACAAATTAATGTTACTTTCCTATTCTCTACTAGCAAAAATTGTACAAACTCCTTCCATCATGTAGATTAATAAGCACAGTTCTATTAAATTCAACATTTTTTTAAAATTATTTAATTTCATCTATAAGGCTTCAACTTTATAAAAATAATCAGAAGACAAAAAACTCAAACACTTAAAAAACAACAAAAAAAAAATATTAAAGAAAATAAGTAAATGATCTCTAATGAAAGATTTACTAATCACACTGTTATTGTACAAGATTTTACTAATGTTCTCTACAATTTTTATAAAGACTGTTTCCTCCTTATTTTAGTTCTTAAGTCAATCTTGCATTGCAACTCTATTTTGAAACAAAATATATATATAAAAAACTATTTTTTATTGTCTACATGTCTATTTGAAGAATTTACGAGACTAAGACAACTATATTTGTTGTTTACATTCAGTGTTATTAATAGAATTTTATATCATCAAAGTCTACAACAAGTTAAATCCCTTTTCAATTAAAAAAAAAAATTATAAATTTTTCAAAAATGTCTAGCTTTAATTTAATTATAAATATATTGACATTTCATTTACTTTATTCAAATTGTAGAAGCTTTCTATAGAACTTTAATAAAATAAAAATATATTTTAATTTATATTTAAGAACAAATACTAATATTTTCAGATAAAGTAATGTTTAAAGTTCATTACTAAAATTAGAAAATAAAACCACTTACTGTTGAATCATCATAAGGTATTTAGTAATGTTTTTATTTTTGGAAATATAAAAAGATTCAGGCAGTATTCAATTTGTGAAATAACAGATGTTAAAGCATAAAGATACTCATTCCTAAGTTATTTAGCTTTGCCAACAATTGCAGAATATCAAAAACCATGCCAAGTAGTTCAGTGATTTCATCTTGGCTCTACAACAATTAACAAGTGTTTAACTTTCTAATGCATAACGTTAAATAGTATTCTTTTGCTTATGATGAGTAAATTTTAACGATACTTTAAATATGAAAATATTACAGAAAAATAGTAATTTATAATTGTTTTGCAAAATGTTGAATGAAATATGTTCTCAAAAATTTGTTAAAATAACGTTTTTTTTTTTAAATTATTATGAAATATTTTAATCTCTTGATGGTTTCAATATCAACATGTGTAATGTTGTTGAGTAACAACATATTTGTCTAATATTTGTAAACAAATATTAGACAAATATACTAGTAAACAAATATTTGTCTAATATAATTAAGAATTGTAATGCTGAGTGCCAGAGATTCCAGATTAGAAAAGAATAATTGTTGAAGTTAAAATGAAAGCAAATATTTAGTTCTATATTAAAAGAAATATTTAAAGAAAACAAAATCAGCATTGCACACTTTCATTATACTCCTCTTCTAAAACTGAAATCTAGAGCCTAAATTTATTACTTTTCTTATTTATGGTATTTTTCATAAAATACCATAAATAAATTAAACAAAAATGCAAGTACAGTTCAACATCCATGTGCCTGTTTAACGATGTCATGCAGCAAATAACAAAAAAAAAAAAAAAAAAAAATCAAACTTTGCTTCTGAATGAAATGAGAATGTTATAGGTAACCCAAATATAAAAACATAATTTTGTCTCTCTCCTCAGTATGTAGTATGTATTTTTACTACATAGTATGTATTTTTACAATAACTATTTCATGGCTGAGAATGCAACTTATTGAAATTTCATCTATAAAATGAACTTTGCTCATTTGGGATAAGGTCAAAAAACTGCATTATCTACTAAAGAGGAAAATATCCATGACTTTATGCTTACAAAACAATAGAGCTGGATTTCAATTTCTATAAGACATTCTTGTAAAGTGACAGTTGAAATGGTTTATAAACTAATGACACAGAACAGATTAAGGCAGTTATAAATTAATGGTTAAAAAAATAAACACTTTTTATTTCTACTTTTATAACAAAAAAGTTTTCCTTATTAAAAAAAATTTTATGTTAAAAAATAAACTACATCGATATAAATCCAGCAAAATTTAATAAAATAAAAACATTTTCAACTGTTTTTCAACGATCATCTACAGTTACCAAAAATAGAATAAAATAGAAAAAAAAAATTTTATGTATTAGCATGATGTTTATGTTTAAAATATTTTAAGGCAAAGCATTTTTTTTTATTTCTGTAATTTATTTATTTTTGATTTTACAGGCTCCAATGTAATCAGTTTTGGAAACAATAGACCAAATCTGCTTGTTCTTCATGTGGAAATACAATATTCAATATCAAACTTAGTATGCAGAATATAACTCTTATATATCAGATATATATCAATTACTATTATTGTTTACATTCTTGCTTGGAAGTATTTGTTTCCTTGTATTTACCACAAATATAGACTGTTGTCTCTCTGAAAGTTTATTTTGTAGTTTATTACTACTTTTGGGAAAACAAGCAATTGTATACAATTGTATTATTGATCATCTCCTCATCCTATAACTTCTTGTATTAAGGTTTGATACTATAATTACTTTTTGACCACTGTATATATGATACTATTTGTTTAACAATCCATTCTAACCAAGCTTCTATTATAACTAAATATAAAAACACCTTGCCACTGGGGTATTTAAATTTTCTTTACAAATGTTTTTCAGCTCTATTTAAGAGGAATGGACAATAATAGTTTATTATTATCCATTCCATTTTAAATTTGAAAAGAAATGTTTGATGTTCAGAATTTGAACACAATTTATTTGACAAGGGGTTGTAAATAAAGCCAAAAATGTTCGTAAAGAAAATTTAAATATTCCAGTGGAAAGGTGTTTTTATATTTACTATTTGTTTAAACAAACTATTAATGTAAAGTAGATTAAACATGGTTAAACTTCTATTTTTGAGAAAATTTTGTTTGAAATGTTATTTCATGTATTATGCGATAGACTAATTTTTTTAGTATACAATAATAGTGTGTTAGATGAAGTTGATCAACATCACCTAAATTTCGATATTTTTTATATTAATGATAAAAAAAAACATTGACTATTGTTAACATTGTGCATAATTTCATAATTATATTTCAAATATAAAACATTTAATAATATTAATTCTTTCCAATTTCTTTGTTCATCAGGGAAACCTAACAAATCCTCTGGGCACTAAAAATTTCATTTATAAATTTATTTTGTTTCTCAAGTTTCATTAATGTAATTTTTTCCTTTTTTTTTGCTAATTTTGTGAGGACTTTTATATAAACCTTAAACTAATATATATTTCAAAATTATGTTATAAAAACGTAATTTAGAAATGGATTTTACACAAAATACTGCAAAAAAATTAGCATACATGATATGAAGCCTACACAATGCCGTTTAATTTTTTACATTTGTATTTACAATCAATTATGAATAGAAATTAGGTAGATTTTGGGATAATATATATTTTATCATAACTAATTACAAATAATAGAAATATTTTTGGATAACAGCTTATTTATATTAATAAAATTAGATTTTTGGTCATTACAACATAGTTCCTTTTTAATAACTAACTAATAAAAATAAATCATTAGAAAGGATAAGAAAAGTCATCTCCAACTATGGAACTAATATAAAAGTTTATATTATACATAACTTAAACATATTATAAACATCTGATTTAAAGAAATTATTTTTTTTTTACAAAATCAGGAGTTTTATTTTCAAAGTTTGTTCTGTAAATATTGATTTCCTTTTGCTATTCTATTACTTACACTTTTTTATGGAAATTTAGAAAAATCACATTTCCAAACTTTGTGTATTTGAAACCTTAAACCAGTATTTTCAACCTTTTTTAACAGTGGCACCCCAACCTGGAAATTTTTCTTGCAGCACTCCTACTTTATCAATGTAGCTAATGCATTTTTCATACTTTTAGTAATATACGTATTATAGAGCTGCTCAGCATTATATTTTGTGGCATCCTGGTTGAAAACCATCGTCTTAAACCAAACAAAAAAATGGATCTTTATAATTTTACTAATACTTTGTTCTCTTTAAGGACATAATTTATAATAATAATAATAATTTCTTTCTCTTTTGCTGTTTTTCCTATGTAAAAGAAAAAAATTTTGTTCAATTAATTCAGAATATTCCAAGAATAAAGTGACGTAAGTAGCCTTCCTTTTATTACATCAATGAATCATTTACAAAATGTGAAATTAAATGATAGACTAATGCTGCTACCATTATTAAAATTAAGGTTTTTAAAGTAATTAAAATCACAAAAATTCTTACCCACATATGGTCCTGAGGCTTTGATAACTTTGGTACTAAAAAATGAAGAAAAAATTAATTAAAATAAAATTATTTTAAATTAATAAAATTGAATATTTAAATTATTTTTTAAATGAAATTTATTATTATAAGCACTTTAAACAAAGAGAGTTATTTATATTAAGAAATTATATATATAGCAGTTAAATCTAAAACAAACCTAGTGAAGAGAGAATTTTAATATAAATGAGAGTATTTTTGAGCTGAAAACTAAGTCTAAATTTAATTAATAAATTCAAAAAATAAACAAACAGATCAAGTTTTCTAAAAGAATTTAAGAGTGATTTTTTTCCTTGTAATTTCATAATAATGATTCAGCATGAAAAATTTATGGAATATAGTTCAAAGAGCAATCAAGTTTCACTACATCATAACAAAACTATAAACACTGATATATTGATATATATATATTTATAGATATAGATAAACTATTAAAAAATTTAAATTTTCCATTTTTCTGGAAAATTTTATATCATTTTCACTATCATAAATAAATTGCTTATAAAGTCTATTTTTTTCATATTTGATGAATAAATTATGTACATATTTTCAATATACATGTTTCTAATAATTTTTAATTATTAAATAAACATTATTAATTAAAACAAATTAAGGATAGAAACTCACCAGTTCTTTTTACTTTCTTGTTCCACCACGGCCATTTTGACTTTCGTTTTTTCATAACTATCCTCATTAGCCTGTATGTGCATTCTGTACAGCATGCAGCCAAGGGACTGTAGTGACCTATACAAAGTTAATATTAAAATTATTACTTTTATCATTACATTAATATATTTTACTAATGCAATAACTTCATTTTTATACTTTTAAATATAATTTAATATAAATTCATCTGAAATCTAGAAATTAATGATAATTCAATAACAAAATTCATATTTATTGTTACCCTGGAGTTTAAACTATTTAATTTTTTTAATATATATCTTATAATTGAAATTAAACTTCTTAACTTTGGATAACTTAATCGCAAACTTAATTAACCAAAGCTTTTCTACAATTTTATTTTTCTCCGTATTAATTTTCAAGTCTATTTCTCTTTCTTTAGAAAAATATTGTGGAAAAAATCCTCCATTCTTGACTCCAGTGACATATCACATCACAAATAAATAATGTTGATTATTCGTTTTGTAAATTACTGTAATCTGAAGTCTAAATAATATTTTAAAAATCTTTATTTAATACATAAAACTAAATATTTATTAAATCACTGGTGTAAACAATTTATTGTAAAAACAGAAGTTTAAAGTTTATAAAATTGAGTAAGTTTTCAGGTCAGAAACACGATAATGAAATCAAACAGATTACAATAATTCCAGAGGCCAGTTAACAAATCTGTCAGTTTCGATAGGAACAAGAATATTTATTATTCGTCAAAAATAATTTAAACAATTAAAAATTTGATAAATTACTTTTTTAAAACTAAATTACATTCACATTTACATATAAGCAACAAAATTTTTCTTCTTAGAAGTATAAATAATAATTTCTATTGATAACAACTCTGGAATACGTTAATTATTTTGTTATTGTATTATCAACAGAGCAACAGATAAAAGGCAGTAGAAGGGAAAAACACTTCTCACCTACCTTGACCCAGACTGCTGTAAACATTCAAAGCTGCCCTGTGGACCATCTGCATCAATACTGGATAAACTAAAACCAAAGGATTGCTTACTGTTTGGACTTGAAGGCCTTGGAATACTGATAACCTATTGAACAATATCAAAAAAGAACAGGAAAAAACAATTACGTTAGCAGAAAAAAGAAAATAGGTTTGTTAAAACACTAAAAAAATCTCTAAATGCAAACATTGCAAAACCTTTCTTTCTTAAATTATTATTTAAAGAACAAACAATCTTTTTGCTTTTTAACCAAATGTTGCATATTTATAATACCAAATTAAAATGCCATCTTATCTACTTAGTTCCTCAGTTTTATCTTTTAAATTATGATCTGTGTACACTGTTTAAAAGAATGTTTGATTTCTTCCATGCCAATTTAATGGTTCTAAATTCCCAAGCATATTGAACCTAGATTAACATTAGACTTTAAATTCTACTCAAATATTAAAGCAATATTTTACTATTGACAAAATAGGTTTAGAAATTAATTTAGACTTTTAGAAACTTTTATCTTGATAAAAATTTATGGTTCTATTTTATCACAATAATAGTAGTAATAATAATAATAATAATCTTTGTATAAAAACTATAAAAACTAAACTATTCTCATTACATTTTGTAAGATGTAAACTCCAAAACTAGAAATTTTTGTAACAACTTTTCCACTTTTTTTTTAAATGCAAAAAGTTGTTAAAGAAATTTTAAACTTAACAATACATAAAAACTTGTCAAAGTTAAATTTATCTTGATTTTTTTTTGGTTTAAATAAAAAAACATCAAGTCAATGGAATTAGCTTACCTAATAAAGCTTCTAATAATAATTTTAAGAATAGATTGCGTACCATTTGTTTGGAAACAATTTCCGAGAATCCATTTTTATGGATTAATTAAACATTCACTACAGAGTGAAAAGTAGACTACACTTATATAACATTTTTATGTTAAAATGTTCGGTGCACTTTCCACTCGTTAATTTGAATGCCAAAAACAGGCTCCAAGAAGTTCTAAATTTAAGATGGAGCCAGAGGCTGTTTCGGACTTAAAAGTTGTGTGTCCTTTTTATGTACTAAATCAAAATTATTTTTTGATAACTACATTTAAGATTACAGAAACTAATTAGAAATTTTTTTGTTCTTTAACGAGTTTCAAACATTGAAAATCATTTTTGAAATATAAAACCAGCTTAAATTTCGTTTCTATCAGTGACGTAACAGTGCAGAAGGCATCACTTAAATTCATTCTGCAACCCCCCCAGACGAAGAGTGCAGTACCCATTAAACGTATACGGGGCACGCTAACTACTGATAATTTAATTAGAACTCATCCCAAGTCTATCGCTTAGTTACAGGTGACGTTTATTAGGACAGTAAATTTTCCCCATTCTTAAGAAATTGCCCTTCTTAAGGCATCCGACCTGCCATTCGGGTATTTCCTGATACGGATGGCGGCTGGTTCACACACGGTTATTGCCCTACAGAGCGAAGGAGCGAGAGAGAAAACGAAAGGGGGCGCGTGACGTCACGCCAACCGCCGCGGCGCGACGAGCGTCGCGACCAACGCGCGCCCCACTGACACACCGCACTCCATTGGTTCAACCAGGGGGGAACGTACAACCCAGATAATTAGGAGCGATGCTATTGGACGGTTACGGTTATAGTCACCTCCCATCGGCGACATCCAGAGCATAAAAGGAGGCCGAAAGCGGCGATCTGTCTCAGTAACGGGTCTAGCCCGTGCTGACGCGCGATTCGTGACGGCACAGTCACTCCCCTTCTTCAAAATTCCGCGTGACGTTAATAGTGCGACGGCATCTCGAACGAGAAAGATTTAAGAAAAATAAATAAATAAATGCGTATAGAAAGTGCTGGCGTGGCGTTTACAGAAGTTTTTAGTTTAAAAAGAAAGAAGAAGAAAAAAAAACTAGGTCGATGACTAGTTTGACGAGTGCTACGTCACGATTAGGAATGCATACGTTTAAAACGTTCATAGGTGAACGAGTTACAGGACGGTGTCCCTAAAAACAAAACGGTGCGAAGTAGATCAGGGCATACCAGTGCTTCTGTTTCCATACTAATTAGGTCATAGCCGAAAGAAATTCAAACTCAGGTAGATGACTCAAGCATCTTAAAATGAGCACTTTCCGCCACTCTCACCGCAACCACACACTACACACACATCCCCCCTATTCTGTATCTAAATATAGAGCCTCCCGAGTAGTAGTGGTAGTAATAGTAATGGTGTGCGCACCCGCTCCTTGTATGTTCACGACATGTGGCATAGCTTAGGAAGAGGGAATCGTGTTTACTCAGACGAGCGAGTGAAGGAAATGCACACGGATCGATCACGCGTGACTTTTCTGGAAGGTTCCGAAAATCCGCTTTTCAATGGATCAAATAATTACTTACCCCTTGGTTGGACTGGAATTGGATCGTAGGTTTTGGCGAAGAACTGACCTGGAAAAAAAGAAAAAAAAAATTATTATTAAGAATAAACTCTACGTCAGAACTGCACCGGAGACACCTGTTTAGATCGTTAGTAATTGCATGAGTAGAGAGGAGTGTAAAAAAATATAAATATATTTTTAATCTGTTGTGAAACTCTATTTGAGAAAAGTAGGACAAATTCTGATAGAACAAAGTGGAGAAAAAAAAATTATTTCCAACCTGTCACCACCAGGAACAGTCCGACAACCAACCCATTGACAAAACTATCTAAAGCTTCTACCATGCGGAACAAAAATGCTTCCATAAAGCTTAATTATAGCTCAATTTTAACTAAACCGCATAATTGCGAAAAAAAAGGAAGAAACGAACGTTCGACTTTCTTTTTATTTTTATTTCTACGCCGAAATTGCTAGTTTCTAGTGAAACTAAAAAATCTGATAAGGTATTCCTTCCACAATAAAAAAAAGGGAAACTTCTCTCAGGGTCGTTCGGTAAAGATGTTTAACGTTCACACGTTCTACTGTCATTATAAAAGAATTAGAATGCCGAAAAAGTAAAAATCTGAAATTCCGTTTCCGATTTCGACTTTTACACAGAAACTTTTAATTCTTTTCCGGGAAAGAAACTGTTGAAAAATGTATCGAGCGTAAAGATATCCGAACTTTAAGGTCTATCAATACTTCGTGTAAACAATTTTAAAATTCCATTTTTGTTCCAGGAATGTTTGTTTTTCGACTAGAAAATGGTTGCTCTCTTTTAAAAAGAAAGCTGTAAAAATGTATTTTTTGAAAGATACGGAAAATTCTGTAAGTGATACAACGCTTTTTCTTCTGATCCATTTCAGAAAGAAGCTGTAGATCTGAAGAGGTAAGAAATCTTAACGTCAATTTGTTAAAAAAAAGAAAAAAAGTAGAATTAACATTAAAAAGTTGTTAATTTTATTCCAGAAAAGAAAAAAATAGATCCTAATAATGGTACATTTTCGCATTCAATTCCGTCAGAAACGAAGGAAGAAAGCTGCCACTTTCATAAAAAAATAAACAAGGTAGATGCCACATACGACGTCTTTCACGAAACGAATTAAATATTACCGCTCTATTCCCCTGCAAAGTACGGGTTGTAACAATTTTTACGTCCTCGATTTTTTTTTTTTTTAAATTTCAAGACGGCAATTTTCTACTTTGAAATTCCTGCCAGAAAGGGCAGTCCGATTGGAGATGTTAAAGCGGTAGAAAGTGGTTATCAACCAGACCAACGGGTTTCACCACCTGTGCATGTGGGCCAGTAAGAAGTAAACCAGTTTTCGGAATCGTTTACCCATCTATCCGAGCAGCTGTACGGTTTATGAATGGTCAAAACCAACTTTCTCCTTTCGGGGGAACGTATTTCGTTCGCTTTCCCCCTCTCCAAACAATCATAAAAATCATTTTTAAAACTTCGAACTTAAAAAAAATGGCACGCAATTCGATCCAAAGTAACGACAAAGACATTAAATAACCCATTTTTCGAAATTGGCTACGGATCGAACGCGATCGATGTTATAGATTTTATATCGATCTCGCGTGGGCAATCTCGCTTCTCGCAAATAGTCGTAATCGTAATGGTTTATATATATATATATATATATATATTAAATATTTCGAGACTGACTTGCTTTCACGCTCTCTTTACTACCAAACAGCGAGAAAAATACAAAAAAAAATTACACATTAAAAACTTCCCCATGCCTAATTGGAATGAGGATAATCGAAAAATACCGTAAACGCCTATTAACGTAGCATTTCTTTTTTACTTCAACCGTGTAATCAACACTTCTAAAGATTGCATCTTGATCTATGTCTACGAAAGGGGGGACAGAGTATTATGTCACTAATTGCCATTCAGACGTATCGTATATCGTCGCGACTCGAGTCGAGATGTCTGACGACACTTTTTCCTTAGAAATAAACAAAATTACAACCGATAGGCGAAACTATCTGCGGCCATTAATTAAACTTAGATTAATCGGTGGCACTACAATGGCTGCTTTGATGACGTCGGTCGCGAACGTCATCACCTTACGCAAACTTATGCAACGACAAAGATAAACAACGGCGAGCTTCTTGTACGTAGAGAGGGGGGGTCAGATGCGACTCAAGGACGAATTATCCGTGCATAGATTTCTATGACAATCGGCACGTAGTAGTGTTAGTTTGTGCACGCTTATGTAACAGGGAGCCAACAGCTCAGAGTTATGACCCAATTTTAATGATTTAGGATGTTGTGACATCGGAAACGACGGTTTATCAAAAAATTGAACTATAACCTAATTTCTGCACAGGGGGTCGGAATTCTAACGAGACTAGAGCATTTTTTAAATATCCAAGTATTGGGGCAAAAACTTGAAATCTCGCGCGTTTAACCTGTGCGCGTTTCGATGCGTACGGTTAAGGTGATTCACAAATCACCGTATAGTGTATGTACACGCTATTATTTATAAACTAGCCGACCTTGAAAAGAACGAGTCTAAGTCTAACACTTGAGTTTTAATATCCAGTTCTGAAAACAATTGCAAGTCGTGTTTGTGACATTAAAAAAGTACCGAGAAAAAAAAATGCGTGTGTGGAAACTTAGTGCAAAACGGGTGCGGCTCAGGAGAGGAAATTAATGCGATTTTAGAAAATTCAAGAGAAAAGTTTATATATATACATACACACACCGTATACGTAGGTGTAAAATGTAGATAACTAGTTTCCTGATTAGTGCACAGTTAGCAGCGCAGCTAATGAACTCGATGAAGGGCAGAGTTAGCAGATAACAGATTTAAAACTACTAAATATACGAACGAAATTTTGATGTTTGAGGCTAGGATTATTATCGAGTCAGCGAACTTAAACGTGACGACAAATTGGGTCAAAGTGTTTGGGACCGTCGCAGACTGGGTGATTGAACCGTTCGTCCTTGAAGGGGAAGGAAAAACTGAAGGAAAAATACAGGAGGAAAAAAAGGAAGCGGCGGCGGCAGTAACATTGGCATCTTTTAATCGTTAGCGTTGTTCGGTGTTCCTTATTAAACCGCAATCGTGCGATCGTTAATCAATCTGGCCCGGGATTCCTCGAATAAAAACGGATAACGGTCGATCACGTGAACGTCTCTGGGTAGCGGTAATGTCACGTGCAGCTGTTAGATGGGGAGGAAAGAGGAAGGGAGAGAGCTCCCTACCTGGCTACTGGACGGAAATAACTATGTATCCAAGGCAATCGCAATAGTTTGTCTAGAAATAGAAACGGAAAGATTGGCTCGCGTCCAGGTGACTGTTGTGAGGGTGGATTATTTCACGAGAGAGAGAGAGGGAAGAAAAAAAAGCACTTGTCAGTTCCTCGTGACAATCGAGCCGCTATTGGAGGAGTGGAAAGAAACAGCGAGACATCCGTCTAGAATTTAGATGTGATGTAAGATGTCTTGCGATTAGCCTTGGCCGATTTCGAGCTATACGACGAAGGTCGATCTAGCATATTCCAATCTTCTAAGGAGATGAATAAAATTTGACAAAAATTTGAGACGACTGTTTATCAATATTAAGAGCTTAATACAGAATTAGCAAATTTGTTCTCCAACTAGACGAAACTAATTTACTTTTTTTAAAGTGGAAAGAACTAATCTATGCTAAATTAGTCTCGAGCTTCGTAACACGTGATAAGAACAATCTCGAAGCTCTTGATGACAGATAAAATCCGATAAACAGATGTTAGCCGGACTGGAAAAATAACGGTGGAAGAAAGTTTTTTTTTTCGGTGATTTCTTTTCATTCTCACACAAAGTAGACATCGACAGCGGGGAAGGAAAAACACCTGCGCGTGACGTCAGCTTTCGAGTGTTCGTCAATCCCTTATTCTTTTCCTCTATAAGACGAATGACACTAAATAATGAAAAAAAGAAAACCTGCCCCAGACGGAAATGGTGGCTAACTGAATCTGTTGCTGGGCACGAAACTACAAAAAAAAAATTTTTTATCTGACTGCTGATCGAAGTAGCTCAAATATTTTAGCAAAGATAAAACCCCACACTAGGCCTCCCAACATCATTAACAAAAATTAGCATTTCGAGGAATATCTCGAGAAGAAAATATAACCTATGCACCAGCTGCAATCACGTGATCGCCTAGTTAAATTTTTTTTTAAAACAATACCCGATGATTCCTCGCTGGAACGGGGGTGGAAAAGTACGGAAACGAGTTCGGAAAAATTACACGAACGTTCGGGTTGTCCGCGCCTCGCCAATGTTAAAACTTGCGTGATCGACCTCGGGTGTCACGAGCTACCTAAGTGCAACCTTTGGGAAATTTGTCATTGGCCTCCTCCCATCGCCCTTCGATTACGCTTCCTGTCTGATCGAAACTCCCGTCTCCTGAACCGAAACGGAGAGAAAAGAAAGCGAAAGGGGAGAGAAGATGAAGAAATAAAAAGAATTTCTTCATTTACTTAATGAAATCCCGCAATCTTAGTTCATCTGCACGATAGAACGAGAAGATACGCCGGCAATTGGGAGTTTATAATACGTGAGCAGGCCATTGACACCGGTGTCGAAGCAGGTGTTGAACTTCCTTTATCGAACCCCTCGACTGCAGCAGTTGGGACAGAAACGTTTCGTCACATTCACTGTGTCCATTGACACTTTTCCGACCCCCCATTCGTTTTTTTCTGATTGCAACATGTGGCAAAAAAACGGACTTTTGAAAAGTTAAGAAAAATTACTACAAAGCGTACATAGAAATTATGAGGAAAAAAAGGAGATCGGAGTAAGAGAACGAACAATTCAAGGTCTTTCTAGGAAAATGCCCAACGAAATTGCCAAAGGGCTTCGAAGAATAGTGTCAATAACTGCTACACGCATCGCTGTATCACAAAAATCCCAAGTTGGACTAACTGGAATCGAATTATTTTATTTATTTACTTTTAATTCTTAACGCCATCGTTTGGAGAGAAACAAATTTTAGAAAGTAGAATCACTCTTGTGAAATGTACACGATGCGTACAGGAGCAGGCGTGCCACGCTTACGAAACTCCGCAATTGTGAGCAAACATCTCACCGGCTGTGCAGGGGAATAAACGAGTCAGTGGCCTCAAAAAATACTCCACGATACCAAAACACCTGCGATACGGCATACTGAAATGCCTTTTAGCTTATTCCTTATCGTGACGTTTCTCTCGACACGAAATTACACTTGACCTAAATACAGACCGGACTTTTGAAAATGTAAAAGCTCAAACGAAAGGGACGTAACGAATTAAACTTGTTGGGAGATTTCCATTCGATAACGCTCCAATGCTATGCTGTGTAGTTTTGAGGAAGTGTAGAGAAATGGGGTGGGGGTAGAGCGGATAACCCACGCACTTGTGCCAGTTTCCATCGCATAATAATTGGACAAAAAAACAAAAAAATAGCGTATATATAAACAGAACCGGATACCAAATGATTTCTTTTCTAGATGATGTACCAACGAAGGGGAAAATGCTCTTGCTTGATTGCTTTTTTCAATAATTATATCCACAGGGAAGTTTTTATACCAGGAAAAATTACAAAGGGAAAACAAAATTCCAGAAATTATATTTAGACAAAGGAGGGGGAGAGATTTCAGAATGATAGAGATGACATAACTAATAAAACCTGTACAAATTCACTGCTATCTTCTAAAATCTGAATCCCCAGTGTGGATGCGAGACAAATTAAAACAGTCCTCAGAATCCTATAAACTGCATCCCTTATCGGAGATGGAGAAAATTAAGCAGATAGCAGTTAATTCGCAGAAAAGAGGCTGCTTAAATATTGCCTTTTCTTAATAATTGGTATAAAGGTTATATTTAGAAGAAATATTTTCAATGAACAGTGAAAGAATTTTTGGCAAGACTAATGCATTCACTCTGAGAAACAATGCCAAAGATGGAGCCTAGTTCTGAGCTAAATTTGTCTGTCTAGAGTAGTTACTTCAGCTGATCTAAGTAAACAGGAGAAAAGATAATTTAGATAAAACTTGATATATCAATAATTTATTGCACAACCATAATCGTTGATAGTGCACGTAATCTTATTACCTAACACGACTGTATCTTAGCTGCTATGAATTTATTTTAAAATAATTAAGCTTAGAATGGGTTGTGAAAGTCACTTCAGACCTAGTTAAAATGATAAAATTTAGAGGAAAATTCCTGTAGTACAGAATTGTACATTTTATAGCACAGTCTATATAAATGTTTTCCATTCTTCATAAAAGAGGTGACTAAATTGAATTGCAATTACACAAAAGTTGAAATTTTGCCAAAATACTGCTTCCAGGATAGGCAAACAGATTTTTCTGACAAAATTTGATAAAAGTTCTATTTTTGAAAATTAAATACACAGAATTTTAACAAAAAATGTAATGGAATGCACGAATTCAAATGTAATTACTGGATGCAGAATTGTATTAAAATGCTACTTTATAATTTTTATGTGAATTATGACTTATTAAATCAGCAATAAATATGAAGTGAAACTATAAACTTAAATTGTATAAGGATGAGAAAAATAATGAGCTACAAGTATTAAATTGCAATCAAAATTCTCTTTGAAGTTATCTATGGCATTCAAATTAGTTTCAATTTATCAAAATGTTTCATGTCTAATAAGATATATCCAAATTATACAAAGTCTAATGATCAAAGATAATTCTAGAATTAAGTGTTAAATATGTAATGAGCTAATCAGCGTATTTGGCACTTTGAAAAGAAGGTTTGTACACTCGCACTTTCTCATATAACTCAATTTTACTTTACAAATCAAATCTAAAATACAATTTCACCATGCAATAGATACAAACTTGATTTGTAAAACTAGTTCAATAGCTTTAGGCTATGGCATACAATCAATTTACTATTGCCAACTTCCTGACAAGTATGGTGTCAAAATTACACAATTCTCGTATTTGGCTGTGTAACTAAAATAATGAATGTTACTTAAAAATAATTATTTAGTAATTTCCTATATAAAGTTTCAAATACTGTATTATTTATATTAAAATAATATACTCCATTTTTATATGAAAGAAGGCTAAGTTTTCTAAGCTGAAGAAAAAAAAGACGACAAAATCTAGAAAAGTCAACCTATTGTATTTTGCCCATTCGACCTCTTAAATAACGGCCTTGATTAATCTATATTATCTAAACCAGTTTCTCTAACAGACAATAAACTTTTGTGATAAACTGGAAATGAACAAAAACAAGATTTTTTTTTCCAATTTCAGAAATAAAATCAGGCTTGCTATGTATGTTAAAGTGAAATTTGTAAATTCATATTACCAATTTGGGTTAAAGTATTGCTAATTTTTAATAAAAGAAAGTCGAATCATAAAGATTTTTGCATGAAAAAATAAAACACATTGCCCATATTCCAACCATGTACTAACTCTATGTCCCCTGCCTACTCTACACTCTCTCTATACTATGCTAGTTACAAGGTCAGACTTAGACTTGCTATGACTAAGAAATCCTTGACCATCCACTAATTTAAAATCATGAGACCCTAAACTGTACCTTCTTAGCATGGGGCCCCAAACTGTAGCTCAGTGTTTCCCAATGTGGGGCCACACCCCACAGGGGGCAATTGAATTGTTAAGGGGGCAATTCGAAAATGGACTCATCCAGAGTTTAAGTTAACCATATAGCTGCTGTATATATTAGGGGGCATAAGAATTTTAGAGAGGCTTAGGTTGGGGCATAGCACAAAAAAGGTTGGGAAGCACTCCTGTAGCTTGTTAAGGTTATGTGGAAATCCAGCCTAGAGTAGATATTACTGTACTACCCAACAGGCATGATTTGGCACTATACACAGTATCACATAATACAACATTACCTAAATTTTAAAAAATCCAGTAATTACAGTAAAGTATTTATTAAAGTTACATTAGTGAATGATTAAGTTATTGCCATATGCAATGTTCAATTCTGAGAAAAGTATATTACTGAAATTTTCTTTATTTGGACATAAAATTTTAGAATTTCAAAAGAAATTTAAATAAAAATTATTATTATTTTAAATTTCAATTCCTTCATTAATACAAGTCATCTACACCACGTTTAATTAAAAAATATATTCTCACTCAAACTTTTATTGGATTATTTCCAAAAACTGTGTACAGACTAACACCTGCTTTTTGATGTCCTTAATATTCTCTCTTTTTTTATAATAATTAAAACTTGTTTGAATTGGAAATGTTAATTTTAACTGAAAATTTGATAAATTAAAATGCTTCCTAATTTCTACATAATTTATTACTCTTAGGTTATTGATAGTTCTAACAGTTATCAAGGATACCTGAATGATAAAATAATAATTAATATTGATAATTGATAGTGTATTGATTATAACAATATGCTTTTTATAAAACAATTTTTAAAAATATATCCTAAAGAAAAACAGAAATTAAAATTAAATAGAAAAAATTTATTGCTACTCTAAATAAATCAAAATTAATAAAATAGAGAACAAGATAACTAAAAAAAAGCAGATCAAAATAGAACAAAACAATTAATCATACCTAAAGATTTAGTTAGCATTTAGCTTGGTTAGGAAATGGTTATTAATGTTTAAAAAAATGGGTAAATTATTCCACCGATTAACTATTAGGATAGACTGAGTTCAGGGTGTGTGCGTCCAATATCACTCACGACCGTGGCACTGAAATGCAAATCCATTTAGGTCACACTTGCATGACCTCTTCCACAAAAAATAACAGGATTGTTTTATCCAAAAGTGACAGATGTTAAGTAATTTCATAATTTCAGAAGCAAAAAATTTACAGTTGTCGGGAACCTGAACTAAATAAACCCTACTGATTAACAACTCTTGATTATTTCATGAAAATAAATGGAAATTTTAATTGTTTTGAGTAATCTATAACTTAAAATGTATTATTTTTTAAAATTTAAGTTACTTAAATAATTTAATTTTAAAATTATAAACAAATTATTTTATTGCACATTCCCAATAGCCAAAAGATAGAATTTATTCATCAAAAACTTCATCCTCAATAAAAAAGAAAAGTCAACTAAATAAAAATTACAATAAAATTAAATTGTGCTGTATACAAATCTTTAATTCATTTACATATATTTGACATTTAAATTTAAGCTTCAATTGTAAACATAAATAAAACATTTAATTTTAAATTCATGGAAAACAAAGTATAAGACTTAAATACAAAATTTATCATCATTAATTATAACTTTCAATATTTATGCAAAAGAAAAAAAATTAAAGTATAAAATTCTCTCAATCATTTATCATTTCGTATTCATTTTATTAATAAAATTAATTTCCTAACCACAGCAATTAATCATACTTAAAGAATTCGATTTACTATATTAAAAATCAATCATATTGCATATATAAATGGCTCTCCACTACTTTATAAACATGGCTATCAAAAGTATTTTTTAATAAATTTAAATAATGTTAAGAATATAATTAATTTTAAAATATTTTCTGAATTTTTCACACCATCTACTCTGTTTACTAGTGTTATAATCACCCTCATACACACTCGTTGAACCTTTATCCCCAGTACTGATTAGATTTCGGAACAAACATTTTCGGCCTCACGGCTTCAGGTTGAATGAATCAATGAAAACTGGATTCCAAACTTAGAATGCTTTTTGAAACATTTTCCAATGTTGAGTTTTAAAATAAATTCAAAGATATGCGTGTGCTATGAAGCATCATCTCTTTCTTGCTCTTCACATAAGTAGCACCAGGCATACAAAAGTATGGTATAACTTTCATACTTTCAACATGTTCACAACTTATGGCAAATAATTTGATGATGAAAAGATTTATGAAATTGCATTAATAGCAAAGATTTTGGCAACATTATTTGTATTCTTTAAGTAGGAGTGTTATAAAAGTAAGATGGTTGACAGTAATAAGAAATTAAATATAGTGGTTCAAGACTCAATTAACTATATATATCATATATTTTAAAGTAAGAGTTACAATGTATTTTCTAACAAATTTCATAGAAGTTATTCAATACAATGCTCTACAGTTAATACAAATTGTAGCAGCATTCTAATACATTCAAATTAAATTTGCACCAACCACTTTACTAGTTATTAATTTAAAATATTCTTCAAACATTCTCAAATAATTTTTGAACTATCCTTTCATTGTATTCAATTTACAGAATGTAAGATTCTCAAACAAAACTCAGTTAATTGAGTTAAAGTAAAAAGTGATATGATTTCTACTAACAAAGTTAATAAGTATAAACTATTCAAAATGAAATCCAAACTTAGATACAAACTCAGCATTCTTAAGCATTATTGTGAATCTTCAATTCAATTTTACTAATTATTATCCTAAAATAATCTACAGATATTCTTAGTTAACTGATTTTTGGAATGCCCTGTTTTCATTCAAGTTACAGAATATTTAATTATTCTAAGCAAATTTTTTAATCATCAATGGAATACAATTAATCTTCATATTTTGTCATTTATTTAATCAATAGAAGTATCAACCCTGAAGCATTTTTCTTTCAAGTAGCTTTTAATAAGTATTGAAAGTAATGCACTTTGTCTGCGTGCAACTACATTTATAATTTGGTTATAAAGGAAACTAATCCATCATCTCCAATTATATTGGCAAGAACCAGGCAAAATTATTTTCCATTCTTTAGGTCCTAGGGTCATTTTTACTATAACTAAACTAAAATTTTATTCTCTCTGATTTATTGATTATCATTACAAATAACAAAACAAATCATTATTTGAATCTAAACAATGTACCTGCATTACTTAAATTCATTATTTATTTAATAAAATAATTTGAAAATTTAAAACTGAAGATTTCCTCAAATGATGAAACATCAACTAATTTCATTAGTTTTAAATAAACTGATCATTTGAATTTAATATAATAATATAATTGTGTTTAATATAATAAAACACTTTTATACTTAATAAAATTTTCTTTGTAGTAAATTAAAATTAATCATCGTAATTAGCACATTGTCCTCTTCACTTTCTAAACTACATATGATTATTGATAGAGTAAAAATACATCCATTTGGCAGATGAAGCTGATTTAAGATTTTAATACAATTTTCAATAACAATGAGGATAAACATCAAATTAAGGTTATCAAAACAAGCAGGTAATTCAATGGAAAGTCTGTCTAGTCTATCAGAATTGTTACACTGAGACAAAAACCATCAAACTTTTCCTTGTAACAATATTTCAACTGAAAAATTTATGAACTTATTGTTTAAAGATGTCATTTATTATTTTTATAAAGTTAATTTAAATTAAAGTACTGTATATTATTTTACATTTTTGTAAGAAATTATATTTTTATACTACATTGAATAAAATGCAATATAATTTCAAAGGGATGGTTTTCATAAACACTGCCAATGAATTTAAGATATTTATCAAGTAGATCATCTATTAATATCGTTTGTAGCATAGTTTTTAGATTACAAATGCTTCTGAAGATTTAAAAAAAAATTTTATGAATAAAACTATTCAGATACATCAAGAAGCTAAGAACAAACTAAAACATGTACATACTGAAAAACTATTTTTGGCAGAACTAATATATCATTTAAGAAAATGCTAAAAATCTTCAAATATAATCAATAAATACAATCATTTTTCACTTATATATGATGATAAATTTAAATTTAATCAAAAAAATTGTACTAAATACTTTTAAAATATTAAAAGGTATCATTTAAAGTTTTTGTTTATTTTATATTATATAAACATTCAGACATATAACAGACATTTTCTAATTTTTATCCATTTTTGAGCAATGAAAACAATTATGCATGTTACAGACAAATCTAAAAATGACAACTGTATTCCTGTAATTAAAAATGTGGTCATCATGAAACTTAATATCATAATATTTTTCAAAATACTATCAAAGAGAGAACAATATCCAGAAGTGTTTCTTTATATCAATATTATATTTCCTACATTTATAGATAAGTCAATAGACAATGTAATCTAATTATATGGAATTCAATCTGTTAAACAGATTGCATCAGATATAATGCAATTATTAATTAATAATCAGTATGCTAGTACTACACACTTCTTATGAATAGTATGAATCTTGGTTTACAGATTAAACCAAGTAAACCAAGGTGAAGGTGATACTTTTGTCAATTTCTATCTACCAAATGCTGCTACTATTAGTACTGTCACTGCTACTTGACTTTGGCCTGCTTCCATCACATCCTTTATAAGGCATTACATCTCACTTTATCATTTAAATGTTCTTTCTCGACATACTTGGAATAATGATTATTCTGGGAATGTCAAGAACCCAATTTAACAGTAACAATTAATTGCTTTTCTATGTATAAATGAAGAGTGCATTTTTAAAAAATCTACATCCATTCCCAATCCTTACAGAACAAAAATCATTTGATGCATCAAAGTTAGCTTTGTTATAGAATTCTAGATTCAAATTTTGCATGTTTTAAATTGTCTAATTATCCTCTGTACAGAAACAACTAACACTGTGTTTTAAATTTTATTTATTTTTCTGAAGAATTAAATACTCTCAAACATAAAAATCATAAATATATACAGCTTAAAAAACACTAAATAAAAGTTAATTTTCTGTTTTATGTGCAGTGATGAAAAATTACTTTAAAAGTTATGTTTATTAGTCAATTTATCACCGTTTAAAAAGTTATAGAGCAATAAAATATTTACATTTATTCACTTCATCAAACATAATATCTAGATTAATTTATCAAGCAATACCAATGAAATAACTTTGCAGCAAAATTCTAAAACTACACAAGTATTATATGTCATCATCATGCTAATTCTAATCTAGCGATGAAAATTTAAACGAGACAAAGTTTTCTACATTTGGAGCAACTTTATTTGGTGCAAAATATATTTTGGCCTAGATTGAGGTCAAAATATACTACTCTTTACATTTAATCTAAATAATTATAAATTTTTGAATCTTAGATGATTTTTAAACTAGAAGGAAGGTAAACAACTTTGGAGATCAATTAGTAAAGCCCCTTTATCACTGATAAAACACCACATAAACCTACAAAACTTCAAAAGAAATTGGCATTTATATATAATTTGTTAACATGTGGGGGGAAAAAACTTAATCATACACTAATTTCATTTTTTAAAAGATATCTTTCCTCATATTTAAGCTCAATTTACTAAAACACTTGATTAAATAATTGATTTTTGCCAAAATCAATCAAATTTAAGTCAAATGTCCTATTTTTTTCAATTAAATTATTAATGTAAGAGCAGAATATATTTAGAAATCCAGCAAAATTTGGCTTACATACAAATAAAATTCAAACTATAATGATTTTTATATGTATAGAGGCTCTATAAAATGAATTGCTTATCAATTCAAACATCTACTGTTTGAGTTGATAAGAAATTCATTTTATAGAGCCCTCTATGCATATAAAATCTTTATAATAGTATTATAGAATTTGTGGTGACCCATCCAAAATTTGGATGGGTCACCACAAATTCTAAAAGATTATTAAACAATAATCATCAATTCTAATTTAATAGCCAACATTCCAACAATGTTAATTGCATATTTACAGACATGTGATGAAAGAATAGGGGGAAACATCTGACATTAGGTTTATGCAAATGACAAATATTTAAAAAACCTTATCTAACTGACATTAACTTGTTTAAAACTTTATCACTACAATACCCAAATGTAAATATTTTACTAGTTTTACTATAAATATAGTATAGTAATATACTAATATGTACAAAAACTTCTATTAAAGCATTTATTTATTCAGTGACTACTGAAAATGTAGAGAAACAACCTTGAAAGGAAACAGAATAAAAATTCAATTTATAAACTCATACTGTTTAAATTAACTCCCACTTAAAAGTAACACTTTCATGAAAATCTGTATATTCATTAACATATAAAAAGGATTTTGAATATTACCAATGATACCTGATTTAGGGCACTGTTGCAGGCCGCTAACATTCTGTGGGCTCTTTACAAAAATCACACAATTTTACTGAAATTAATTCTGGTAAACTGTTTCAAAATCAACTTCTCTACTTCTTTATCAATACAACACTTTTTGATGAGGAAAAAAATTAAATGAAAAATTGTGTTCCCCTAGAATTAGTATGTTGGCCTGTTTGGTAATCAGAAACTGTTCGCCAAAATAAAAATTCAAATTTTTAGAAGATTAAATCAAAATTTTAAGATTAATTTTTAAAAAAAATGTTTTGGTGGATTTTTGATGAGAGAAATCAGCAGAAAAACATGATCCAGAAATTCTTCTTCAAAAGCAAATTTTTTGGGTCATTCCTCAGATTTATGAAATAGAAAGCTTTTTGATTACATTTTCTTGGCAATAGTTAACTATATTATAATAGAAATTTAACTGAATGATATATATTTATATATATATAAAAAAATAATAATAAGTACTGGTTTAACATTAAATTTGCTAAATCCTAAAGAGTTATTGCTTAATAATTTTATCCATTATTTTTAAATACTTTAACCTCTTTATTAAAAACAGTTCTAGATCAAAATAAAACACTTCAACAGAAAAATATAACATTCAAATTTATGAATGAAGTTTGTTGACATTTTGGCATTATTAAAATGATAAAATATTTAGAAATGGGACTTTTATAAATAGTTTATGTACCATTATAATAGATAATAATATAATAAAAAATGTATAATTTATAACTATTTTTAATTAATATGACTGAATTTCTTAACAAAAATTCAATCTATTCATAGAACTTGAATTGATAAAAATTTTAATCTTATTATTTGTTCTGTAGTGATTTAACAACACAAAATTCTTATAAAACTAATTTTCTTACTTTAAAACTCATTCTAAACTAGTTCTTATTCTATAAAAGGAAATTTTACTTTAATTACTAAAAAATTTATCTAAATAACAATTAAAAATGATACAATTAATAATGTGTTAAAACACAAAAAAACCATGAAAGTCAAATTTTCTTTGGCATGAAATGAGAATGTTTACATACAACTTAAAATTAGACACAACAAAATAAAATCCATCAATTTTGTTGACAAAACAAACAATAAAGGAAAATGTCTTCTATTTCACTTCATATTATTCAAATCTAAAGAAAAATATTTTTTAATTGCGATTTTTTTAAAATCATCCTTTAATGCATCAAACTATAAACTATCATTTGATATATAAATATGCAATCCCTTTTTATTTACTCATTTTTCTTTCTTACTTTTATAGGTCAAGCTCATAACCAGAAATTTACATGAGGAAATCTAAATGTTGCCTTAGTTTCCTTGTATCAAAACACGATAAATAATTTTAAATGCCAATTAAAATGCAATCTGAACCCTATCTAAAGAACAGATCAAATCCCCAAATGAGTATTTTATGCCAAACGTTCCTACAAATAATTAGCTTACTAATCACTAGGAAGCTGAAAGTAATCTCTGCAGAGAAAAGCAGTTATACCAAGTTGTCTGTTCCAGTTTTGAATTAGGATAGGTTAATGCATTTCGAGACTAAATTCATAAAAAAATTTTTTTTTAAAAATTAATATTCTAAATTTAATAATTAATTTAAAATACAAAAATTTAATAAAAGTTGTATGAGCTAAAAATTAATAGTATTTAAAGAAAAATAATGAAATATTATGCTATTAATTATTTAAATATTAACAAAGTCATTGTATAAATAAATTTAATATTAACTGGATTTTATATATTCCTGTTTATTATAAACTTTAAAATTTTATTTAAAGTAGAGGAAATTTTAAGAAAATATTTAAGTCATAAATTTGAAGGAAAGAAAGAAAGAAAAGAAAAATGCTCAGAATTTTACAAAGCCAAAAACTGTCATAAATTTTTATGTTAAAAGGAACTATAAACTGGAAATTTAGTGAATCATCCATTATAGTAACACAGTAAATGATCCACAAGACAAAGATAAATGAAACTATCAATAATCATTCACAAAAAAGTTCCTTTGAAATATATATTTACATTTTATAGCATTTTTTACATGTATTATAATCAATTTTGTATTCTTTTTTTAAATATATGAAAATAGCATTTTAAAGATATCAAATCCAGTTGTTGGATTATCTAACAATCATGTTTCCAACATTCTTTTTTTAGAAATAACATTTATATTTAAATTTCTCCATTTAACAGTTATTATAGTCTCCTAGATATTTAAAAATTGTATGCTAGATATAACCATATTTGTTATGTAATTAATAAACCAATATCCTATATTTCGTTTAATGACATTAAAAACATTAACACCTAAACTAATAAAAACATTTAATTGCTTTTTATTGTGTCTTCAAATATAATCATAAATTTATTATTATTTTTATGCTAATAATTACAAAATGACAAATTGTCATTAGTTGCTGTGATTATACAGCTTTTTAAATTAAAAAATATATACACACAAATTAATATTAAGCTTTTTTATAAGCCACATATATTAAATAAATGTATGTATATTGACATAACGAACCACTTTATGAAGCAAAAAACACACTTCACAAAGCTTACAACACCGTTATAATTTAGGATAAATATATTTGAGATCATAATACATAAAAATAAATGTACTTCAATGCAAATTTTTGCCTAAATTTGTAATTAGATATTATAAATTATTTAATAGATTTTTCTGATTTTATTAAATTTCATCAGCAATTTTTTTCACCTGACAAACAAGATTCCTCTCATTGGTAAGTGCTGATTTTTGAACACATTTATAGATAACCATTTCAATGAACCAACTGGATAATTTTGTATTTAACTGTCATATTATATATTGTAAATATCAAAGCAACTGTATATTATAAAATAATTCCAATATATTTAAGTAAATCTTGTTGTTTGAAATGTCACAATGCTAAATCACAATGACTATTATTATATTTTGAACTGATTTATTGATGTTGACAGTTAATAAATAAAATATATAATTAAAAATATGTTTGACTAATACAGATTTGTGAAAATTTACCATTACATAAAATTAATAAACAACATTGATAGCTAACATGCAAGTAAACAATGATTTATATTAAGAGAGTGAAATGCAAATTAAAATTTTAAATACCAGAAATCTATTTTATTTAATATTGATTTTCTTAGTGTATATATAGACTAATACAGTTTTTAAGGCTATATATAGAAAAATATATATAGTAACTCATAGCTATGCAAACAATGTGAGATGATAATTAAATAGCAACTATCCAATCTGTTTATTGAACTGATTATCTATATGTTCAAATTTCCATTTGCCACGGGAATACGGTTGATAAGATTCAATAGGCAATATTTGATTGGCATTTATAGAAAAATCAGAAAGTAACTAAAATTTTTTGAATAGTTATTAGTAAATGTAATATCAAATTTCCAGCAAAAGTTAACATATATAAATCCTCATCTGCATGCTAATAATGAAAACAATTTTTTAAAGGTGATTTTGCAGATTAAATAAATTTTAAATATTAATATTTAAAATTTATTTAATCCGCAAAATTATTTCAAACAACAATATTTTATAAATCTAAGTAAATGTCCTTTGGATTTTATTCTGGCTCAATGATCCAGAGATTAATCTGTATAGAAACTAGACAACTTTATTTTGTGCTGATGCATTAGAACATATTTTAATTAATCATCTGATCCAACATTATTAATATTAAGATGATTTTAATGTTTTATATTTAATAAGTAATTTCATATTGTTGCTATCAAAACATCTTTTACAAAGAGAAATTTATATGCAACATATACATTTTGTTCAAAGAGCATAGTGAATAAAATTATTATTAATATCCAGCAGATAATATTTATCATCATTTTTTATACAATCCAGTTTGACATCATCTAATTTCCTCAGTACTAAGAAACATTATCTTCATTAACATATCTATCACAAAAACAGATCTTAAAATTAGTTTCATGCCAAAACAAAGACTTTCCTTTAAAATGGTAAATATATATATACATTTTAAAATATGTATTTTATGTATAAACAAATGGAAGCATTTTGGAATCTCAAACAATAATATCACACAATTGTTCTTTAATAGTACATTTTTATATTTAAAAAATTATACGAAGATAGCTTGAAATATTTCTATTTCATGAATGTGAGTGTGCCATTAAAATCTTCCTATTGTTTTATTAATTGCAAAAGAAACAATTTGTATTTCAGCTGTAGTTAGCTCTACACACACACACACACACACACACACACACATTATATATATATATATATATATATATGAACGNAGATTTGAAACAAGATAAATATTCTCAGAAATACTAAAATTATATGTAAGGTTTTTGAAATTTAATCACTTTTAAGATAAAAATATTAAAATTATTACAATTAAAATGTATAAAATTGTTACAGATCTAACAATGCAATTGTCAAGTAAAGCCTCCCTATTAGCATAAGTAATAAATATTCCTTATTAAAAACTAATTACTTAAAAAATTAAAACTTATATTATGTAATAATAGTTTAACTAAAAATTTATGTAGAAACTATCCTTTAAAGCATTTATTTTGGAAAGAGAGTTGAAACTATAGAATTATTTTGTTTATAAATAATTATATATTTAATTACTTGTAATTTTCTGTACAAGGTATCTACTTTATGAAGGATATGTAAAGAATTAGCATAATTAATATCTTGCGTCACAATCTTAAATAATCAATATTTAGTTGTGGGAACAGAGGGATTTAAATTACAAAAACAATTTATATTTTTTGTTTTCTACCTTTTAGAGAAATATAATCATCAATTATATATTTTTACTTAAATCTTTTTCTAGCATTTAAAAAGAGATTAAAAACTGAAACAATGTAAAAACCAAATATATGTAAATTGGAATTCTTGATACATATTCAAAAGAACTTCAGATTCATGATAAATAAAGCTTACAGTTTACTATTATTTTCTAATGAGACAAACTAGAAATGATCTCTATCCAAACTTCTTCGGTGAAATTAAATCTTAGAATGGATCTGTGCTTCTAATTGATATTTAAAATTAGCCTTCCTTTTCAGTAAACTAATTAAATTTTCTAATTTGAAAGTTTCAATTCTTCAATATAAATAAACCATTTCAACTAAAGAAATCGGAAACGTTCCAAAGAACAATAGAATAATTTTAAGTAGGTTTTAAATAAGTTAAAAAACCAAGAAAAGATTAAATTTTGAAATGTAATATAAAATTTAAAACTATTTTTATGAAAAGAAATTAAAATTAGTTCAAATAATCTCTCAATCTAATTCATAACTTATAAAACTTGATTTTTGTTAAATCATGTTTTTGGATAGAATTTTAAATAAAAAATAATTTATAATACTTCCAAAGTATCTCAAGTTGTACTGGAGTTCTTTACCATATGACAATTTAATTATTTTTATTTCTTTATTGATGTATATCTATTTCTTTAACAGAAGCATCATAAGTGTAGTTTCTTTCCACTTGTAAAGCTTCAGTTTCTTTGCAAATTATCTAACTTGGGGATTCTTAATACTGCAAAGAAAAGTTTACAGTAGAGTGGCAAGAATAAAATAAAAATAAACAATTATATAATATATTTGCTTTTAGCAAACACATTTCCAAGACATACACTAAAATAATTAACATGATTTATCTATTTTATAATTAAACTCTCTCTCTCTCTATATATATATATATATATATATACATACATACATACATACATATACATACATACAATATACAACTATGCTATTATTCAATACTTTCTTTTTACTAATTATAATTATTATTCAAGTTTTGAAAGTTGTTATTCATAAACAACAGAGCAATGCTCCTAATTTATGTTTTGTCAGCTGTTTGTGCTGCTTCTGCTCTATTGAGATATCTCATGATCAGTACTAATGCAAGGACAGATGGCTGAGTAATCACCCTCACTAAAAAAAAAGTGATTAAATATTATATGTCATTTAAATAGATATATTATTATTATTTAAATTATGAGGTTTAATATATATAAATTTATATATTACCTCACTTATGAATACAATTAAAGCATTAGTAATTAAGTTATCTAAATGTTGATTTTACTTAAAAACAAATGTATGTAATTACAATTAATTTTCACATGAATACATACTTTCAACCTTAAATATTATTAAAATTTACTATAATTTGCATTTTACATCAGAACAATAAATAATAAATGACACTAAGCAAGCCACAAACTGGTAAAATTCATCTAAAAAAAATCATCATACAATATAGAATGCATAAATTTGTAATGTAAATATATTATGCATCATTGATTAAATCCATAAATAAATAATATTAAATTATATAAGCAAATTGAACTTTTAACATAATTTTTTTTAAAAACATGACAATAAATCTAAGGTTAAAAAGGAAAGAAAATGATAAATCAACCTTTACTGATTTACAAAATACGAAGAATATTTTCATTATTTCCAGAAGCTGTATGTTGTATCTAAGTAACAATCTGTCACCTTAGCAATGCTGCTGAGGCATACAATTTCCCTTAATTATTTAAACAATCCTCTTAAAACTTATGATACAATATTAATTTGAGCAAAAATTTGTTTTTGAACATTTTTAGTTTTATCCTTTAAGCTGAATAAATTGATCTCTCTCTATTGATACATACAAGGATCTTTATATTTCCTGATTTATTTCTTTGGGTTGAAGAAATTATTAATTGTAAAAATTAATAATACACTATTAGTGATTTATGTGTAATTTTAATTTTTAGTAATTTATGAAAATATTTTTGTAATTCTGTATATAAAGGCTGCATTTTTTTAAAATTTAATTTACACGAAATGAGTTTTAATCAATAATTGAATGTGCAGATTAAACTGATTTTTCTGATATTGTGATTCATAAAAATTAATTGAGTTGACTCTAATACATAAATTTATACAATACATGATCAAGATTTTAAAAATTTAATAAAATAGTAACTTTTCTACTAGACTAGTCTTTCCTACTAGCAATCATCAGGGAAGAAAAATAACATGATGCGTTAAAGCACAATGACATTACATTTCTTACTTTTTCTAAGTCAATGTCTTAGAATATAACACCAGAAAATAAAATGTAATGTCAACACACATCACTCTGTGATGCAGGTATGAATGCAAATTATCACCTTTGCATGTATGAATAACCTACAACTTATATATTTTTGCCGCTATGATTACATCAAAAATCCAACTACTGTTTATCAACCATATTATTAGTAATCAAAAAATTAATTTTTTAAAAATTTACTCGCAATTAGATTTAGATAGAATGCAAGCAAAGCAATATACATACCACATTCTTTGTAAGAATCCTTACAATGGATAATTTGTAATTTATTAACTATTAACAGCAGTTCATTAAAACTTCATCAATAAATAAAATATTTATTTTTACAACTGTTCATGCTTAATTACTAAAAAATTAAGCTAAAAATAAACTATTTAAAAACTTTACATTTTGATAACAACAGTGTAGAAAGAAAAAATCTTTTGTATAGTAAAGAAAAAGACTCAGATTCAAAATTTTAATGTAAAAATATAATTGAATAAAGTGTAGTCAATGAATACATGACTATATCATTGACTATTCATAAAAATACATGACTATTATTTTTTTTTTATCTTGAAGAAAACATGCCAAACTTGAAAGTACAATGCATAAATTAACTTTTAGATATTATTTATACTTTCCTATCACAATATTAATATTTTTAGATACTCTCTACACAGAATACATTTGATGAAATAACTGGCAATGAAACAATATATCGTATATGATAGTTTCCTAATACCAAATTACAGATAGGAAAATATTACAATGTCCCAAGAGAAGTTATATGACAATAATGCATGACAAATGAATGGAATGATGGAAAACAAAGAATGAACATTTGAAGTACATAATGAATCATAAATTTAGAAAACCTCTAGAGCAAAACAATTTCACTGTAGTATTTTATCTCTATCATCTAGCCAGTCATCAAGCCAACATATCAAAAAGTTAATAATCCTGATTTATCCATGAAAATCCTCATTGTGTACATGTTCCTTTTCACAAAACATTCCTGTATACAATGAGAAATCTATATAATGTTGTACAGTCTCACTATTAATAGCCATTTGACATTAAAATCAATGATTCAGTAGGACATTATCATAAACAAAGGGCCAGAATGTGGAAGAAAAACAAAAAGAAATGATACTAATGTATATTACACATTCATTGAGTTAAATGGCATGTTATTTTGAATATTTATTATAATTATTGTCACACACAGGTACAACTATAATTATTCTTACAATATTTTTAAAATACATGTACAGTAGAACCCCTCTAGTCCGCCCTCGGCTAGTTCGTCACTCCGGTTAATCCGACCGTGGTCGGACTCGAGAAACTTGTCCCGACTCGTCAGTGACTCACCGTCCGTGGTGTTCTTCTGTGTTCATTATAGTATATGTTTTACATTGTGTGTACATGTACAGTTTTGTGTGTGTTTTCAACATGTCAGGAGTGAAACGTAAATATGTTACTCTTTCATTAAATGAAAAATTAGCAGTGCTACAAAGACTGGACAAAGGGAAGATTGTTTATTTTACTTTTTTCTGATAATCCAACCTTTTTTGCGTTCCGACCATACCCCCAGTCCCAAAGGTGACAGATTAGAGGGGTTCTACTGTATTTATATAAACTATTTACTCTATTGACAATTTGTTATAATGCATTCTGTTATATCAAATTCATTATTATTTTAATTAAATTTATATACAACTTAAGAAATAATTTTGTGAAATAAAAATAAAAATTAAGGTACAATTTCATTTGGTGCAAAATTCACTAAGTGCAATATTTTTATCACCTTACTGTTACAAATAAAATCTTAAAAGTCATTAAAAACTGGATTGTTTAGGTTTTTTTTAATTTAATAGGTGTATTCTATATTACTATCATTTCACCCTCCATTACGGCATATAATCAAGATCTATCGAAGAACTAATGAAACAAAATTATTTTATTAAACAATTATTAAAGATTTTTAACTGCTCAACTACCCTAGATTTCAAAATAAGGATGTCACTCAGAAATATTTCTGATCACTTTTCACTACATTACACTTTTTTTTTCTATCAGGAAGTTTTCAATCATTGTGCAAGCAAGTATAATCATCATTCCAACTATACTGACTTATTACTGTCCAAATATATGAGAAAAACTCATATTAAGATTCATGTGACCTACAAATAAGTCAATGTTATGTGTAAGTATGTGAAAAATTCATAGCACAATTCTAAACTGTAATGTAGTGCTATCTTTTCATCTACCTTAATGCAATTATTATTATTGTTTGAAATTTTTTTCCTGTCTGCTTTCAATGCTATACAAAAGGTATATATTAAACTTTGTATCATACTATAAACTCTCATTATTCTATGTAACAAAAAAATCTAAAATATCAGTAAATCTAAGACCTCTAACCTCATTGTTTAATTGGTATTATTAAGTATTTGGTATTTAATTGAGGCTTTTTTTATTTTAATTACAATTATAATAGTCGGTAATAATTATTTGACAATTAAAAAATTAATTATCAATTAAAAATAAACATTTCTAGTTTAAATAAAACTATTATTAAAGATAATTTTTAAATTTTTGAAATTATAATCAAAATAATAACTAATTTTATAAATTAAAAACTAACTAAATACATATTATGTAAGATCCTGGAAACTACAAAATTCTACCACAAAAGGCAAAATAAACAAAAAACAGTGATAAAATATAAATTACAACTGTTCATGCTTAATTACTAAAAAATTAAGCTAAAAATAAACTATTTAAAAACTTTACATTTTGATAACAACAGTGTAGAAAGAAAAAATCTTTTGTATAGTAAAGAAAAAGACTCAGATTCAAAATTTTAATGTAAAAATATAATTGAATAAAGTGTAGTCAATGAATACATGACTATATCATTGACTATTCATAAAAATACATGACTATTATTTTTTTTTTATCTTGAAGAAAACATGCCAAACTTGAAAGTACAATGCATAAATTAACTTTTAGATATTATTTATACTTTCCTATCACAATATTAATATTTTTAGATACTCTCTACACAGAATACATTTGATGAAATAACTGGCAATGAAACAATATATCGTATATGATAGTTTCCTAATACCAAATTACAGATAGGAAAATATTACAATGTCCCAAGAGAAGTTATATGACAATAATGCATGACAAATGAATGGAATGATGGAAAACAAAGAATGAACATTTGAAGTACATAATAAATCATAAATNAATAATAATGAGTTAATTATATACATTAGATATATAGTATAATAGATATATTTAAAAATATTTTGAGAATGCTAATCATTAAATATGATTAGCAAAGTTTTCACTTGTATTTGCTAATTGTAAAAAATTTTAATACAGATTTATATACTTGTATCATTAAAAGTACATTAAAAAATTGTATTTTATCAGAATTATAATATTATTAAACATATTAAAATAAAACAAAGGTAAAATCATATTTAAGAATGTTTTATATAATAAAATTATCTAGTTAATCTCAAAAAGAGTCAAAAACATTTGATTAAATGAACATTCTAGATTTAACAGTGTCAAGTTCTTTTTATATTTACATCAATTACAGAAATATCAAAACTTTCCTACAAGTTAAATATACTTCTCTTTTTTATTTTTCTGTTCCTATAAATCTGTATTGAAGAAATATGTTAATTTATTAAAATTCATAATTCATTATACAACTGATGAAATGATTACTGTAAATAGCTTTTGTACATTTTGCCAAGAAACTAGAAAAACCTAATTCTTCAGAATATTTATATCATAATTCTTAACTATGTGTGATTTTTTCAGAAGATAAACAAACCTGGCGTAATTTAAAAAATCTAGATAGAAGAAATGGTAGAAAATTAAAGCAGTCATACAACTTACAAAAGCAGAAGTGATTGTCAAATCAGCATGCAAAAGTAACAGGGTGTAATATTTCATGTCTAATTGAGATATCTCACACCTACATCAAACTATACCATTACTATTTATCTTTCGTACCTATATCTATTGTAATTCATTCCTTCCTTTTGCTTCACCCACTCTTGTTGGCTGCAGATTTTTATTTTGTGCTTATTCATTGTTATTGTTCTGCTATATAGCACTCCAGGTGCAAACTATACAAACAGTTCACAATAAAATAATCTCATTAAATCACTCTTTAATCTGAACAATGCTTTGGTAAGAAGTTATTAAAAGTACCAAGTACAATAACAAAACATTTATAAAAACTGTTTATAAGTTTTCAGAGTAGGCTGCTTTGATAGTTTGACAGGTGTGGGTTAGAATGAAATGAGTCAGAACAATTAAAAAAAAAAGGCATTGAAAATTATCAAAATGCACAAATTAATGCACTAATTCATGAACAAATATAGTAAAAAAAAAATCAAGTTTAGTCAATATGAATTAAATTGCCCTAAATATTTTATTACTCATATTTTCTGCCATCTATAATGTTGAAAAAATTATTTAACTTAAAGCAAAATACACTCTACATAAAACAGATTTTGTTGAAGTTTAAATGCTAATAATAGGAGAAAATACATGTTTGTAAAATGTTACAAAACTGAAATTTCTGTTACAGATGATTTAAATTTACAAAAACGAGAAAAATTTACAGATTACTATATTGAAAATGTGAAGGTTTCATGTTATGCATGTATCTATGTATGTATCGTGTTAATATACATAAAATATTACATAGAATTAATGCATTCCTAACATAAATCCATTGTCAAATAAATAAACTTAGTAAATTATTAATTTTAAAATATAGCATATAATTTAATGTAGAATATTATCTATATACATTGTACAGAAACACCACACTTGGTACAATTTCATTTGGTGCAAAATTCACTAAGTACAGTTTATAATGTTCATGATAGGATTAAATTAATATGGAACAACTCACTATAGTGTTGTTACTATTATAAAATATATATTTAATACCTTAGGCAAATAATATCCACAAATACAGTACTAGAAAGTATGAGATTTTGAATATTACATTAAGAAAAAAGTAAATTTGAATACTAAGAATACTTCAAAATAGCAGCAGATCCAAAAGAGTGCTGACTTAGAAGATAAAAGTATTTGAATAATTAATAAGTACCTTTTATTAACACATACATGACGACTATATAGACCAATAAACTATACTATATAGTTTATTGGTCAAATTCAGACAAATAAATTTTAATTTCTTTTGTGTCAATGGCATCTCCCTTGTATCTGCCACTATATACAGACAGCACTCTTTGGCACCTCTAGTTTAATTTGGTGACAAAAAAAAGCATCACACTAAATCCTAAATGCTTTCAAATTCATGTTTATTTAAATAAAAATTTGCAATAGGGTAAGAATGAGAACAATTATTTGTTAAACTATTATAGTTGAAATAAGACTGTCTAAAAAAATGTTAGTTTAAAACTCAGTCAAAATCAAAAGTTTCATTTCTTAAAATTTAGTAAATTGTTTTACTTTTTGTTTTATTAATATATTGAAATAAATAAAACAAGTTATTTAGTTAATAATTAATATATATTATTTAAGTTATATAAGGAAATTAAGTTCACCAAGTAATTGGGGTATTTGAATATTTAAGATCTGATTAATATTCAAATTCAAGAAAAGTAATATTTGCCTATCTCATATATATTATACAGTATATAAATAAATTTTAATATAAAATGACATAAATGTAAGTACAATGATAAAGTGGATCAACATCATTTAAGTTGTATTGTTAATTTATTTTAATAAAAAAATTTAATATCCTTTTAGAATAGTGCAGAGAGATTGATATTTGTACTGTACATATCTATTTAGTGCTGCATTACGTACTAATGGAAACAATGTTGCCATTTTAGATTAAGAAGAATTAGCAAAACAGGCTAATGGCATTCCCCAGTCCCCACTACTTAACTGTTACCTTTTGGTGCTAAACAGTTTGAACTTTTTTAGGCATATTTGTAAAGATATGCAGCTGACATAAATTTTGAATAATAATCCAAATGAAGAACAGTAGTAATACATGAAGAGCATTAGAGAACACTTCAATAGTTCTGGGAATTTCAAGCAGAAAAATAAAAGGTAAATCCAAATATTTTATTAAAAAAGAAGAATTATTCAAACATTAAAATTTAATTGCAAATAAAGTAATAAAAATTTAGATTTAATAGCATCCTTTCATTTCATCTGCATACAAAATTTTTATAGACTTTCTGACCTATTATTCAGTTTTAATTCATTTTTAAGTGAGAAAAAAAAACCTTTTCAAACAAATTTTCATTTTTCCTATTAAATAAATTTCCAAACTAGTGCAATAATTTTCTGGAACACATTAATCACACTATGCAAGATATTCCTATCATTTCATTCAATGTCGGGCCATCATTTATATGGAAATAAAAATAATAAGTCAATGAATTTTTGTATGCCATAAAAAGTGAATGGCCGTTGAACATCAATACATATGCATACAATAAAATTATATTCCAGGAAAAATAGACAAGTTTTCTAATTTTCTTATAGAAAAAGTAATTTTGCTACATTCCATTTCAGACTTTCTCTACAAAAAATTACTCTATAGGATAAATACAAGATTAAATTAGCACAAGTTTAAAGTAATAATTTAAATTAAACAAGTCAGATTTAGTTATTTAAAAAGAAAAACTACACAAACACTAGAGGAAAAATACTTTTTGATAATATCAACTGGATTATAATGTATTGACTAGCATTTTCAGTACTAATTCTAGAACAGTAAATTCGTAAATAATTTGACTACCGATTACAAGAAAATATTTGCAATAAGTTAGAATGAGAAATTATTTTCATCTTTATGGTTACTAAAAATCAATCTCTGTTAGAAGACAAATGTTAGCTCCATAAACCAATTTAGTAGAATGTATTCTCTAGAAAGAAGTTGAAACAAAAATTCCATAAATATAATTCATTTTATTTATAATCAAGAAACAACCATTCATAAAATAAAGTAATTAACAAACTGATCTAGAAACTTAAATTTTTGTCTGGTATACTCAAACAATATGGTAGATTTTACATTATATATGTAAAAAATTATTTAACTTAAAGCAAAATACACTCTACAAATAAAAATAAAAATTTTTGCATTATATCAAATTTTGTTACTGTAATTGACTATATTAATATTATAGTTAATGTACAGAAAAATTATTAATTAGTGTTGCAATGAATAGTATATTCGGCCTCAGGAGCGTGGCCGAATAGCCAAATATTCCGCCAAACTATTCGGCTTGATTAATGCACTACGAAAATTGGCACGCAAACCGCATTATGGCAAGGACCCCGCTCTCTATTCGCCCACTGTCACTATGCTTCGCCAATCGCGTTAATTCTTGGCAGTTGTAGCATACATACAAGAGCGTCTTGGCAGTATGTGATAAATGATGATATCAAATCTGGATAACAATGAAATGACCTACACGTGTAAATAACGGAAAAAGAACAGAGAAGGACCGTGAAGTAAAAATGTGAAAATAAATATGAAATTGAGTTGATAACATAATTGAACAAGTCGAGTCAGCTTATTGGCATGAAATTCGCGGCCGTCAATGCCAAACAATTGTTGTCATAGACTTCAGAAAGCTAAATGCTTGTAATGAAAGTCACTTAGCGTGCACGGGCAAAAGTCTGGGACCGTTCGGGCTACCAAGCTGTCTTGAATCTGTGAAATCATAACTGTGACTTATACCGATGTTCTATCTGTCTCTTTTCTCCGTTATCACCAGGCTATGAGTCACATAATTGTAAAATGGAGAATCTACGACGGAAAAGTGACAAATCGAAAGTATCGTGAGCGCGTATTATGATGTATGCATAGGCATACGTGGACTAGAGCGATTTTCTCAATAGCATTATTATGATACTAGTGAGAACTTAAAAAGAAGGATAGGCAGAGTCAGACCCTCAGATGTGCGACGATTCTCGAACAAATAGGTGTGTACGTGTGCTGATCTTTGTAATTATAAATTGTGAATACATGTGACTAATATTATTTTCTTACTTATTTTGTGCATGTTATAAGTTATAGATAAATATAACCCGATAACATTAAATCTAAATACCAAAATGATTAATTTACTGTGTTTTGTTATTTATTACTCCTGTTTTTAGGTATTCGGTATTCGGCCGAATAGTGATTTAAATATTCGGTATTCGGCCGAATAGCGAAAAATAGGCCGAATACCGAATAGTAACCGAATATTTGTTACATCACTATTATTAATGCATAAACTCTTATAATACTAATACTGTGTGATAATTTTCTTTTATAGAAATTTTAGTATCGAAATATAGCTATGTTGGACATAATGTACTGTCCCTCTTTTCATACATACTTAATAAAGAATAGTTTTTATAAAATGTTTAATCAGCAAAACTTCAGTACACATATTACATACTCCAGTGATTAAACACATGCAGTGTAATGAACTTTCTAATAACATGATATTTAAATCTCTATTATGGATAATTGCATGTTAAAAATTAATTAGTAACCATAAAAAATAATCATACATTTCAATATAATGTGTAAGTTATTAATGTTAAAATTTCAGTATATTTTATTTTAAAAGTTGAAAAATACAGCAAATTACATGACACTAGCAATTACCCAAACTAAGCTTGAAATTCATAAAAATTTCAAAGCATAAGCATGAATAGAGTATTTAAAAAATTGGTTACAATATTCTAAAATTATAAATCATGAATTTTGTTTATAAAAACTAGAAAAGTTATTGAATTTTATTGCAGAATTTCATTTTATATAAAAGTTCTGAAGTGATAAGATTTCATGCAATTCCTTGTATTTAATGTACTGGTTAAAAATAATGTGTATTCAAATGATTCATTTTAAAACATCAAGTTTTCATTAAGTGTTGCATTTTGAAATAGGAATGATAAATCAGTTATTCACAGAATCTTAAATTATAATAATGTACAAAATTAGTAGGAATAATATATTCGAACAGCTTATAAAAATGTACAAGATAGTAAATTAATGTAAGCTGAAAAATAATTCTGTTTTATCTATGAGAGTAAAAGATAAATGATTGAACATCAGGAGACTAACAACAAAATATTGTTAAAAAGTTATAAAGTACAGTACATTGAGATTTAATAAACATATGTCTAAATTACTAACCTTTTCCAAAATGATGTATTGTTTTAGTAAACCAATCTTTTAAAACCTTGGAAAAATTCCACAAATGTCATCAGCAAAATGCATTTGCTTTTGTAATAAATATCATTGTTAAAAACACTAATGATTAATGCAATGGTTTTATATGTATATATATAAACACTAAGTTAAAACTATAATTTATGTAGAGTTATTTATAAATAAATTTTCAAACAATATATCTTCTATATGTAAATGGTTCACCGTGTACAAATAACACCTGTCTGATACAGTTTATAAACAAATACATCATTCCTATGTATATATGTAGATATAGATTACATAAAACAATTAAAAACAATTATTTTAACAGATGAAATTATAAAGTTTGTAATGTAATGAAATTTAACCATGCAGAACTGCAGCAGCCTACATATTAAAAAATCTAATAAAGTATGCTCTATAAATCAGCCATTTTGGCTTAAAATTTTCCTATTTTATAAAATTGAGTCCTAATTAATTTGTTCTCTAAAAACATAGAAGAATTTGGAAGAATTAAAACTGAAAAATAACTATTACAAATGTAAATCCGTCTCTGTAATCCAAAAAACACACTTTGGTAGACGTATCTCACAGCAATTTATGGTTAGCAAATTATTTTTTATTTTCCATTGAACTACAAATATATTTCGGGTTGGTATAATGTACTCCAACCCCTCCTCAGTGATTTTCTCATTATGTAAATTACAAAAAATTCTTTTTTTTGTTTTTTGCTCAAAATAGGGAGTGGGAGGGCAAACCTTCCTCATCCTTAACAATCATTTAAAAATTTTTCCACATGGGTATATAACAGATGCAGTAAAAATTGTTAACATAGTAAAAATTGACATACATATGTAAAAGTTTTGATACACAAACATTATTATTAAAAATTATACCAGTATCAGAATTACTACAGAATACCATGTTTAAACATAATTTACCATACAGCAAGCCGTTTATATATTGAAAAATAACTCATTTCTTCTTATACTGACAGCCTGTTACTAAAATTAACACATGTGAGATATAATGGTTTAACATAATACAGGTTATTATGTATGCACATAACATCTGTTTAGATTTATTCTTTTGAAATTATACTCTGTATAAATTATTATAATGTATTAAAATGGGGAAATATAGATTAAAAATAACGGTTATTTTGAAAGAATACATATTTTCTTTTGTAACTAAATTATCTATTTCTCTATATTTTAATTTTAAACAACTTTAATTCATAAATAATCTGTGTGTGTAACAAACAAATTATTGATCTAATAATAAATTATTAAATTTATAAATTATCTTAATGCATTTACTATAAAATTTCTATTGAAACATTGTTTTAAACAAACAAACACAATATTTTAGAAAATTTCTTTGTAATATGTAATATCAAGCAACTAATTACAAAATATGGTGAAATTCCTCTCCCAATAGTTTGTTCACTTTTTGAAACTTTTAACAGTGTTTACCCTAAAATATTTATACTTATCATATCACACCAACCATTAAGTAGATTGTACTAAATGTCTGCAAGTGCTATATGTCAGTCGGTACCACCAATCTGTACTAGATCAATATGATATGACTTAATGGTAAATATTTGAGTATATTTAAAAAAGAAATCAAATTTAACAAATAAATCTGTTCAAGATCTGTTTATTAATTAGTAAACATAAAATAATAAGTTAACTTAACATAACAAATTAATTTTCTCAATAGCATTATTATGATACTAGTGAGAAAATTTATTTATTTAATACTTAAAGTTTTCTATTAACTCCACAAAAGTAGACATATGGTAAAGATTACAATGCTTTTACAATAGCCGATAAGGGATTAAACATCTGAGAATATTTACACACATTCTTTTTGTTGTAAGTATACTTCGGTTTTTAAATATGTGCAACTCAACATTTTAGCCATAGAGAATGAAGCTTGACAATAGTTAAATGGGATTAATACTTTGTATGACACTTATCTACAACAGAATCTGATGTTATGTGGAATAACTACTTTTACTTTAAAAAAAAGAAAAGGAAGACAAAAGTATAAAACTTTAACAATAAATTATTGTAAATCTTTAAAAGTTTCTTTAACTTGTAAGTTATCAGTTATTGACATCAGTCTTAAGTCATTATAAACAATTAATGAAATTTTTACATTAGTGACATACTTGCCTCTTTTACTGTAAAAATCAAAACAGATTACAATTTAGCCATTAAGTTTACACAATAATCCTTGCCTCATGGCATCAAGCACAGAAAATATATTGCCTGTCATTACTAAATCTATCAAATTTCCCCTAAAGGTATGAATACCACAGTTTGAAAATTGCTTTATTTGGATTTTAAAAAATATGTCAAAATACACAAATTACAGAAAAATGATAAATTATTTCTATCGCATAACTTACATTTTTATTTATTATAAACAGAACCACATGAAGTACAGTACATACTCAAAAAGTGAATAAGCAAATAGTAAATATGCAAAATAGATAAAAAAATATAAAAAACACTTCAATATATTAAAAAAATGTATATTTTTATTGTAAAATACAACAGATCAACATTAAAAATAACTAAATTAATGGCTTAAATAATTATAAATTTAGATATTTGATATCAAAGATCCATTTGAAATCATAAGATATCAGGTTTACTCTCTATTAAAGCTTTGAATACATCATAACATTTACTAAATATTAAGAACTGCTCCTTCAGAATATATTAATATTTAGCTATAAATAACTTTAATTTAATTTAACTCACACTGAACTAAAACAATTTATAAATATGTTTAGTAAATATTATTAAACATTTACTGACAATAAAAAATTTGCCATTTTCATATGTAAACATATATGAGCAAGTTATAATAAGTTTCACAAAGTTCATTAAGTTCCATATTAAATTTGTATAAAATAATTCACCTAATTTTAAAATCATATAACTTATGTTTATATAATTTTTATTTTTAATTTATGATAATGTTATCTGACACTTTAAATTTTGCGTACATTTTTATCAAAAAAGGTTTTGCAAGACACATTAAAACTAACATATATCCGTGTGTGTTGAAATTAATATAAATTTAATTAAATTATACATTTTCAAAATTTTGTTTTTGAATCTTAATGGATTACTATCTGAACAGCTTCCCTTCTAAACTTAATATCTTAATTATTATTTAAAATAAGAGCTTTTAATATAATTTTAACTTAACTGAATTCAATATTTCAGTTACATTTTATGGATTGAAAAATGCATATACATAGTAATTCTGAACTTAATGAATATTTATATGACTCAGAGGAACATAGGAAATGTTCATAGAACATAGGAAAAGTATGTTATATAAAGTATAGGAAGTGTTTCAATATGACAGAAAATGCTTTATGATGGATAGTTTTATTTGTACGTCAATGACGATTCAATGGGAGATAGTTACTAATTTTTATGAAACTATATTTGCAAGAGCAAAGTAATCAAACTATTTTCAACCAATAATCATAGCTATACTCAATAGTCACTGTATGTGTAAAATTGCAATTCTGGGAACCTGCACTCAAGTATAGAGCATATCCTCAAATTTTCATAAACTGAGATTGCATGATTCCACTATCTGGCTCACACTATAGGCCTAGCTGAATCTATAAGTGTGTGTGTGACAAATAAACCTTCTTAAAACCCATAGGATAGAAAATATATATATATTTAAACATATTTTGATTAATTAGTGTAATTCATATAGATTTCCTAAGCTACACATTAAAGAATATATGCAAAAGTTTACAACAATTTTCTTAAATTTTATATACTGGTATGTTAAAGTTATTGTAATACTTACATAGTCAAACTTCTGTATAGCAACTACTAATAGAAATGTAAAAATTGGCTGTTGTTTGGAGCCTATGTTGTATGCATTTTTATCCAAATGATAAAACAGTTCCAGAAAGAAATGGGTGCTGTTTAGAGGTGGCCATTATTTGACATTCAACTGCATGGTTTGTATTTAGATATTCCATAAACCTCATGAGAAAATCCTAGCTATTGAGTTGAATATTTATTTATTGTTTGCAATTGTCAATCTTTTTTAAGAGAAGCTAAATTTCATGCACAGTTTCCTCCAAATACAATAAATATAAAAATACTGCATTTAACATCATGACATTTGTGAAAAATATGATTCTAAGAGATTCAAATACTTTTCATTGTTCCCTCAGTGCATTCCCTCTTTACGCTGCCCAAATGGTGTGTCAAAATACAAAAGCACATAATCAAGCCACAAAGTATTTTATTGATGATAATTTTGGAATCCCAGACATTATAGACCCTGGAAAGCCATACAAATCCTAATCTGACCTGATAATCTCAGACATATGGCAAGCCTATTTATGCTAATATTGGTTAGAATAACAAAACATCCCATACATTGTATGTACAGTACCTAAATTTTGTTTTACATTGAAATATAAAAACAATTTATAATTAGTTATCATTATTTATTTTTTAAAATAAATAAATAACAATGTTTAATAATGCAATGTCAATTAACAAAATAAACAATTTTTTTGTCTCCAGTGTAATGTGTAAGTTTAAAATTTCAGAAATAAAAATAATTTAAATGTTAAGAATTACAGTCTATCAGATATGTTGAATTGAGAGTTGCATTACTTCAGTAAATGTTACAGCGATGATCAAACCATTAAAATATTTCATCGCATGAATAAATGCAATAATCTAATTTTTAATTAGAAATACTAAATCCAAAAGACAAAGTCTAAGCAGAGTTATATAAAGTATATTTAAAAGATAAATTTTTATTCTTTTAATATTTTTATCTACATCTAGAACAATATATTACTTTAAATGAATTACTACATAAAAGTTCACACAGTATATATTTATGAGATGCATATAGGAGTTGCACTTTTCTCTACATTTTATAAATATATACAGTAAAAAATTCAGCACTATAAACTTGAACTTTGCTATTATGTAGAAGCAACAGTGTTAAATACAATAGGCCTACATCTCTGTTGTAAGTTTTCCTGAAATAATTTGAAGTTTAATTCTCTCTTATATGATTACTTAATCTGATCTATTAAAATTGCTTGTGCATAACATAACTAAGTCAAATTACTAATGACTGATACTACATAGCTATAAGTATAAGATTCATTTAAGGATTTCACATCTAGTATGAACCAAAATTTTTATCTATGAAATTTCTAGTTGAAATGTAGTAGTAGTAATAATAATAATAATAAATAGTTAACATATCAGAGAAATTACTTTAAGAGACTTTTTAACTCGTAAATGAATTTAAATTATATAGAAATAACAAGTAGAGTTATTTTCTCTAGCTGTCTGTCTATTTTAAACTAATGAATCAGACCAAATTTTTAAAATCTGGAAAACTACTTTGCAATCTAAATTAAAAGATATAATTGGAATATACAATTTCACCAAAAAAACTAGGTACATGAAACAAAAATAATGTTAAAATCTAGATCACAGATTTTATAAAAGTGATGCATAACAGTTTTAAATATTAGTATTATCAAAGTCATTTTTCATGTCAAGTACATTTAACTACAAAATGTTTTTCTTTAATATCATCTTTACAGTCTCAGAGTACAGGATCAGACCTACACTAGATATCATGATCTGAATAGGAACTTTGTTTCTATTGCCGAGCAAGTTATCATAAAGCATTTAATATTTAAAAATTTACTAAAATTACAATATCCTAAAGCAAAAAAGGAAAAAATACCACCACCTGTTAAAAAAAAAAAAAAAACATTTTCAAGAACTAACATCAAAGAATTCAAACACTAGAAAATTCACAGGAAAAAATACCTAATTAAAAAGTTAATAAAAAAAACCTAGTTTAGAATAAAAATACATTTACAAGTCCTTATTTTAGGACTTACAAATTGTTTTTGAATTAAATGTGCTTATATAAGGACTTATCTCTATTTTTCTAATGAAAGAAATTCTGATACTAGACACCAAACATATGTTTTAGTATATATTTTGGATTAATTATTACAAAACAACAAAAATATTCTTATTTTTAATTATTATAATTAAGTGTTAGTCTCTACATTATATAACTTCTGTATCTTAATATTTCAAAAAATAGCCCTAAAAAACATTGATAAAAATTAGAGAAAAAACACAAATTACTTTAATGATGATTACAGATTAAATCAGAATATTAGGCAATTACTAAATCTATAAAATAATAAGAAAAACATTTGCTGTTTGAACAACTGCAAATACAGTTTTCATTATATTATTATTTATGATGTATAACTTTTCTCATAATAATTAATGGCTGTTAAAATTTAATTTATGTATTAAATAAATTATTATAAATAATACATAGTGCTGTTAATAGTTAAATTCTAGTCAAAAGAAAATCATAAAAAAATGGCAAGCAAAGAATGGTTATAAATGTATAGAGAAGTTTATATCTAGAAATATTAGTTTAAACTTCAAAACATCCTTGATCTTAGTTCATATCTAGGAAATATTTCCTATAAATTTTCTAGTAAAACTATTTTTATATTTCACAATTTATAGTATAACTTTCTGCAGAGTAGATCTTTTTGCAGATTTTATTTAATATAAAATATATGTATGCAGCTATATTATTTCAATACAGGTTTCTATTAATAGAAACAAATCCAAAATAATAATCACAGTTATAATTTCAAATATGTTTTTTTTTTAATCTGAAACAAAATCAGAAATTTACAAACAAGTATAACTTTACAAAATTCAATAAAAATTGTTCTTTCTAGCATGTACAGTGCATACAATCATGTTTATTTGATTGTAATTGTATATATAATAAGCAGAAATAACTTATACATTTAAAAAAATAAAATTAGATGTTAAATGAAAATTTATTTTTCAAATTTCATTTAACAGATTATATCTAATTAAACTAAGAATTCTCTCCAGAAATTGTCCCGTTAACTTGAATCTAAGATACAAGCTTATCTGTGCATCCATATGTCTACAAAAATACCTCCAGGCTTTTCTAGCTGATAAATGCTAAAAACCTACACCAAACAGAAAATTTTAACGAATTTGAATTCTTCCTACACAAAAGAAAAAACATCTAAATAACAGCTGATATGGGAATGATGATAGAAGTTTTATATAACATGAAGTTAAGCATACAAGTTGTAAAGTTAATATTTGGTTCTACTCAAATTAGGAAATTTTAAACTAGAAATTTCCAATCGAATTCTTTATTTTTCTAGTAATTTGTCTGGAAAGGATTGAAAAGTACAGTAAACGATGCGTTAAAAGTGATTTAAGCATTGGAATTTTCCAGGAAATGCTAAAAATTTCTTAATCAATTCAAGTCCAAGTTATTAAACCTTTAAAAATCTTCATTAATTTGCTGTGTTTAATGTATCATAAAATAGAGATTTATAATCTCAGTGTTCTGACACTTTGAAGGAATTTCTTGTTATTTTTTTTTCTCCCCGTTAACAATGTCGATTGTAGAAATTAGTCAATTTCACTCGTGTTCTGTACTTAACACACACGACCGTATTGACTCGTTAAATTAATTGTAAAACGTGTGAAAACGAAAATTAGAATGGAAAACCTGTAACTTGTGAATTGACAAGGTGTCCAGATACGTACTCATTCAACTAACTTACTATACTAAATAACTCTTAATATTACTCGTATATAATACTCACTTGATATTTTATGCAATCTTCTATGGCTCTTATGGCAGAATCCGTTAATTTAACAAATATTAATGTCTTATTATTTGAAAAATTCCCCTGCGAAGAAAGACCATATTGTTGTCCTTCCACCAGTGCCGCCATTTTAGATCTCCTGTATCTACTTTATTACCCGGTTTGCATTGCGAGGCAAACCGGACGTCGTTTCACCAGCTGAGTGTGACGTCACGGGAAAGCTCCTCCCCATCACGAAACTTGTCAAGAAATGCTTTCCTAGAATTATATCGCTTCCAGGCATTATTTTTTTTCATATTATCGTAGCTCGAATTATATTACAAATGAAAGTTTGTAGCTTTTTACAATATCTCTTCGGCTTCTTTCGCACAACGTCCGCAGCTTACGGGAAGTTCCGGTTAGGATTATTCATTACAGCGCAACAATTAATTTAAATAATTATAATTAGTCGATAATATCATTAATTTCTTCATTAATTTTGTTATCGAGATAATAATTTAACGTTATTTTATACAGAAACGTTTGTATTTAACAATAATGACGTTATAAAGTATTCGGTGACGTAAGTGTGATGTATGAAAGTAGGAGTGGTTAATTTATTATGTAAATAAATAATTTTATCTAAATTTTGAAATAATTATTTTTTTTAGTTTATATAATTTTTTTATTGCTTTATTTATGAAAAACAACACCGGTTAAACAATATTTACAGTACTTTATATTGTTTAAAACAGATACAGCATGATAATTTGCTTCTTAATACATTTTTTAAAAATTTAATCATAAAAACTTAAAAATCTTTAAGAAAAATAGAGAAATATTATATAAATATCATTTTAAAAGCATATTTTTTAAGTTTTACAGAGATAAAAACAATTATGCAGTCGTCAAATGGGACATTTGTATGTCATAGGCCATATAATTGTAAGGATATTGTATAAAAATACACAGAAAAATACCATATTTAAACTCAGCACAGAAATGGTATACAAACAACACCTGAATATAAAATTAATAATCATCTTTAAAACATCAAACATCATTATCCTTGATTGATGATAAAACCATGTTTTCCTATATCTTGATCTATATAAATCTTTATTTGGTTACTTTCCTTAAGAAAAAGACATTTATATAAAATTAAATTCATATCATGTTTCTATTAAATGCAAATGCCCCTTTATGTATATCATTTAACTGTAAAATGTAGGATATCTTATCAAATAATTTCATTTATGGTAGTAGCTATGTAAATATGACACTAAATCCAATGTAAAATTTTAATTTTTACATAAATATCAATGAAAATGTTTAATTATCTCATTTTTTATTACTATTTTAAGACATATTTTATATTATTTTGCCCTGTACAAATCATATTTTACATAAGATAAGCTAATAAAAATGCACGTAATGTAAGTTCTATGTTAACATTCTTACATATATATCTTATATCATTTCACTTAATTTAATATAGTTAAGGCATGGGAGATGCTTCACAAACCTAAATATCCGTTAAATTATCTATCAGAAATCTAACTTATCTATAAATTTCTGTAAGATATAAATGATATAACCTATAAAATTTATAGAGTATTGAGACTATGACACATCAATTATAATTCTGAATAATATTTAACAAGATTTACCCTTCTAATTATTGTTAAACACATCAACTAATGAACTGTTTACTATGAATAAGAGGTAAAAAATTAAAAAAAAAAACTGATATAAATAATTTAACAAGCAGTAGCAAAATCTTTAATTGGAATTGATAATTTTTTAAAAAAATTTTAATGTTATTTTAAAACACTTATAAAATAATTATAATTTAAAAAAAAAACATTATAAATTTTGTTTATAATTTTGAAATTTGATAATGTTTTCTAGCTTTTATCTTACTTAAAATCTTACTGTTACTTCTACCTCCTACACATTAAAGTGAAATTGTAAGAATCTCTTATGTTTATAACTATGATATAAAGAAAAATAATTTATAGAAATATTTTTTAAAATATATTTTAGAGCAGTTATATATTATTTCACCTTATAAAAAACCTGTTTTTTTTTTTTAGCAAGATAAGATAATAAAAATGCTCTTTGTGATAAATATATGCATTCTTTATATTAAATTTAGAATATTAAATATAATTAAAATATATAAAATATATTTTTTAACATTTTTATAACATAAGAAACAAAAAGTTTAGTTATAAAACACGTTTTTTTATACATAAAATTTTGAAATTGTGAGCTTACTTATTCAAACAAAATTCTATTGAACTATAAACTGAACACAAATGAGTAGAAAGTATTTATTTAGAACAATTTTATTCATTTCACAAGCAAACAAAAGAAAAACATGTTTTTTATAAATTCTTCCTCTCCCATTATTCCTCCATTATATATATATATATATATATATATAATAAACTATAAATAAGAGAAACAAGGCTAAACTTGCGAAATAAAAAAACACGCGAAAAAATATTTAGGACAATAAATCAATAATAACAATGATAAAAATCATCTTTGTATCCTTTATAATCCGTATTAACAATACTTTAACGTTCAAGAACCAGTTTAGTAAGATAAAACGCGAGTGAAATCGTCGCCATAATAAATAATAAGAACATACACCACACACACAGAGTGGATTTAATTATAAAACAATCAGCTTCCTTTACTGTTTGTTGCAGTGTTTGAAACAATCGCTTATTTCTTAATTCTGATTTAGAACATGTAAGTTAAGCAGAAACAATGTGGTTAAATGGTTACGCTCTTTCGTTGTACACTAAAAGCAATTGTCCTCAAAATCACTGATGCCATAAAAGTATGAAAATTATTAAATTATCGAATAATATCTGTTGCAATATAAATGTATATAAATTTCTGACTTTATATAAAGTTGACCTACACTCAGTAGGAACATATATATATATATATATATATAGTTCTATATAGGAGACATTACAAATAGACGCTTAGACAAGTCTTTACTTGTCTAAACGTATATGTGTTTTGTGTGATGTACTGTACAGTACAGCACATTGTGTACTCAAAATCCACGTGACGTTCAAACATGCTTACAAAAAGTGTTTATCCTAAATTTGCCTTTTATAATTAAGACACTACATTCTACCAATTCATTCTAAACCTGTATGACTTATAAATATATGAGCTGGAATTGACATGTTTAGACAAGTAAAGACTTGTCTAAACATGTCAATTCCAGCTCATATAAGTCATACAGGTTTAGAATGAATTGGTAGAATGTAGTGTCTTAATTATAAAAGGCAAATTTAGGATAAACACTTTTTGTAAGCATGTTTGAACGTCACGTGGATTTTGAGTACACAATGTGCTGTACTGTACAGTACATCACACAAAACACATAGATCTAAGGTCATGAATCAGCACAACCATGTATAAACATGTGCTATATAGGTCTATTAGCATACAGAATGTATTAATGCTGAATTTATTTTTTAAATATGATTCATATGAGACACTAACACTGGGCTCAGTTTTAGGCTTATTTAGAGAATAACGTTCATAAAAATGGCACCGACGTTGTTGTAACACATTATTTAAGTCTAAAAGTTTTAGATAAGAACGTAAAAACACGAATTCGGACAAAACAACCAGATTTTAATCACATTTTAGAATATGTAATTGTGTTATATAAACTTGATATCAAGCTCAATTAGCATAAAAGAAAGCAGGATGTCAGAAAGGTGTCTTCTACCGTTAAGTCTACCCAGAATAATGAAAGTTTTTAAAAAAAATTCAATATTGTGAAACAAAAAAAAAAACATTTGACTAATCCGATGATATCAGCATTATTGGATTAATGTACAAACATGGAATTTCACACCGAAAATTAAACACGACATACGTCACGTACTCGACTACCCGAAAAGTATAACGTGATTCCACTTACAAAGAAGGGAATCACGCTTTGTAACGTTCACGTGACTTTTCTTTTGATCAATTTATAATAGTAGTCGGAAGTAACCACCGAGAAATCACGAATTTAGTTATATTTGTGTACATTTTAAACACATGCCAGTGGGACCTGAGAGAGGTGGCGTGGGGCTCGGGTTATTCACACGATTCCTCTACGAAAATCAATAAAGTAAAACACATATACTTTTGTAATATCCTGGTGCATACAAGATTCGTAAATGACCATTCGTTTAAATACTAATACATCATCCAAAGAATTCCATGAAGACACTTGACCTATGTAACCTTTTACTGTGTAATCTTTATAACACGTTTAAATTTAAAAAATATAATACAAAAAACTAAATTTTTGGGCTATTTCTGTATCGGGGTCGGATCAAATTGATCTAGCTGGCCCTAATTTATCTTGGCCTAATAAATTATGTATCAGCAGGGTGCATACGTTAAGGGCATTGTTTACAGAATGTTGAACAATCAGTTAAGTACAGTATATAACCTCAAGCGTACATAAAAATACACTAGTATACGCTCGGTTGTACTTTATTATACTGTACACTATTTGAAAATTTTGAAACAGTAGCAACATTAACGTAACAATCGATTTACTTCTAAGCACAATGAAGACGAGTGATTGCCGTGGACGACGAAAACACATCAAATATCATTAAATATTTTCCTATTATTGCGAAATTTATAAACACAAAAAATTATAAATAATATTTATATATATATTATCGAAAATTTACGTGATTAATTTACAATTGTATTATGAATATAAAAAAATGATAATTGTTCTGCTATAGAGAGAAATTGTAAGGTTATCTGATTAATAATATAAAAAATATATTGAAGTTTAAATAGAACAAATTTAAAATTATTAAATTTAAAAAATCTTTATATATATACTGTATATTTTTTTAAAACTTTACACGAAATGCCATTTTTATTTTTATAGTATTGTGTTCTGTAAGAGGCAATGCACTCAAGAATCATTTTCCGTATACTGTACAGAATTGATTAAAAATATTTAGTTCTTTTAACAGTTTAACACACTTTAGAACTGTTTAAAAAGTGTTTTAAGCTGTATACAAAAACTAAAAATACTATAGTTATATGACTATTAAATACAGGCCGAATTTAATTTGTCAAAGCCCCAATTATAGCGTTACTTCCCCTCCATTAAGTACATTTAAAAGAATGGAGCTATAATCCCTCATTATGAGGCCCCCAAGCAGTACTTTATTCAGATTATTATATATGTGGTTTCGATTATCAAAGGGGAGCCAGCATTTAGGCCTCACATTTACGTGGTCTCAAAAATATTGAAATTAATCAATTCGTTGTATATTAAAAACTTCTTTTGTCAAGTTTTAATAATTATAACGTGCTGGTTTTTATGGTTTTAATATATCGGGTGCCTTAAAATGATAAAGGACCTAGATTTATTTCGATCTCTGAAGCTCTGATTACATTGAGAACATATTGTATAGTTTTTAAATTAATAATTACGCGACAATGTTAACAATTAAAAACTTATGAGTAATGTGATGGAAGAATACAGCATATTAGTTAGTGGACAATGTTACAGTAAACAATTTTATAATTTTATTTTAAAATATTTTATGAAAAGTTTGTTTATACATTTTATTTAATAAATTATTGCCGTTTATAGGGAAAATAAACACAAATTTACATTAAAGTATTTACAGTATCCGTAGTTAAAATATTGCTAAGTAAACATTATATATCTTACAACTGTAAACTCCTAATTTGAACATTTGCACTATTTGGTGGAAGGCTAAGACTTCGTATGTATAAAATATGGGCCTAAGCTATAGCATGTTTAAAATCTATATATTGTAAATCCGGCCTTAAAGAGCCCCATTGATTGCATTTAGTAAAAACATTTTTTAAATGTATTTATTTTGACTACCAAAAGAAAAATACCCTAAGGTCCTTTTGTAATGAGCCTTATCTTGTCAACATGACAAATCTGTTCAATGAGATGTAATCACGAGGAATCTATGAAGTATTCTTGTTTTCTTGGTTAATTTAAGGTTTTATAATATAACTAGAATAATAAACAATACGAAAATCACATGAATTTTGTGTAAATGGGAACCAGTTGGCTAAACGCATTTCGTCTTGTCTTAACCTCCACAAACAGAACGATGTTATATTAAGTTTACAATTTAGAAATGTTTAAGAGGGTTTGAATTTTATTACCACGCCAGGCACACACGCTATTTTGATACCTTTACCAAAATAAGATAAAGTCTTGCGTATAATTGAAATTTTGGGTCTAGAATATCTTGTCAATACGATTACTCCAAGTGATCATCTTGTTTATTTACATACACAGCCTTTAATTGCCCATAATTAGAATTAAACAAAATGAATTAGCTCGAGTAGAATAGCATTAATTAAATTAGGTTTTTAATTTAAAAAAAATGAGGTTGAAATTTCATAACCCATGCCGGTCATAGGCGTTTTCTTCTTATATACTTATATATATAATACACAACACACACTAGACACTATGGCTACTTTACCAAAATATCCAAGGAGCAATTTTATATATCGAGTTTATAAATTTAGTATCTTATATAGGTTGTGCTTTAATAGATGCGCCCAAGGCAAGTTGCCCCAGTGGTTCAAGTTGAATGAATGTGGAATCTTAGATTATGCGGAATTAATGTTTTGACCCGCGATTTGTTTCTTCGTATCGCAGTAATTCCTAAATAAATTGCGATTTAATTAATGATAATTCGTTGGAATATGTTTTATTATTTTCGAAATTAGGATTCCCAACGCACAGATTTTCTCTGGGGAAGGTTATTAGTGACGCTAGAAGCTTCGACATTGTTTTCTTATCGAAGGTTGAAAAGGGTTACAAACTAGAAATGGAATTCCACTATTAAACTACTGTTGACGTGATTTTTTCACCCCACTTTATTTCCTTGTTTGACTGGATTTTCTTTCTTTCTGTTGACTAAATATATCGACTTATCGAATTATAAAGTTAAAAAAATTGATGGTTCTACGCATACACCATCGAGTCTAATTACAGCCATTATACAAGAACATTCTCCCCTAGAATTACACGTATTAAAAGCTTTTAGAATAGTGTTAGTAAAAGTGTTAAACTCCCAGCAACATTTAAAAATTTTTTAAACATGTTCAAGAAGCATTCATTCTTTAATTTCAAAAAAATTTTTATCGGTGTTCTGGAGTTCAAAACTTTTTTCCTCTGGCAAACTTAGAAATTTTCCACTTTTTTAAAACACCAATCTAGAAGTTTGTCCTTTTTCGTATAAATTTAAGAAATTTTCATTTTTGCATGCATAAATTATAAGAAATTTTTTGTTTAGTCTAAATTTCAGATTTTACCACTTTAAAATGTTCTCGAAATGATGGATACAATTTTCGGTTGTTTATATGATGATGAACACACAAAACACTGAGCATAAACGGCTCAGTGTTTTGTGTGTGTTATGCTTTTCTATCTTTAAAAGATGAGCATTGAGTTCAATCAATAAATTAAACACAAGATGCTATGCAATCGATAACGTGTCGCGTTTGAATTCGTTTGTTTGCATAGCAAAAATAAAAAAAAAAAAAAAAACACAAATGACAATTAAGACCTGTATAACGTTCAGCCTTCAATTGTGTTCGAGCCTAGTTTAATTTTTGTCAAGGTTTGCATAAATTGCTATTTTAATTTATCGAACGAGCTTCTAGAACATTCTTTCTTCCCATTTTTTTTTTTAAGAGGGGGTCGACTGTTTTACGACTCTCAAAAAGTATAATAAATGATAAAACACATATTCTAAGAGTATTCTTGATTTTACACATGATTAAACACAGATCTGAACCTCCCTTTAAGGAAAGAGTGCATCACACTTGATGGGATGATTCAGATGTGTTCTATTGTATATAACTACACGTTTATCAGTTGTCTCAACACTATTCATCCTGTTAAATACCTGACATAAATATCTCTTCACCACGCCCTTCAGCATACCGTACGAGGTCACGAAGGCATTAAAACTAAAGAGAGAGAGGCCAACCTGGATTTTCCCTTCGTACCAACCACTGGGTCATAACTAGAGTGATGGACAAGGGTAACTTGTTTGCTAGTCTCTTAAAAAGCTGGATGTTACAGGTAGTGAGTATGTTCAATCTGTCACGTCACAAAAATGCCTACGTCCAACTATCTTCAAAGTGGATTTTGGTATATTCAAAGTAGATAAATGGCATATTTTTATATTCTTTCTTCTTAAATTAAACAGCATCGTGTAAAAGTAACAGGTGTGGTTACGTTTTACGATAACCGGATGAGACAGAAGGAAGATTCCAATACAGTTCAATGCTCTCTTCCATTATTACAATATATATATATATAGTCTAGAATATTTTCCTCGATGAATACCTTCTACAGTTTTCTTTTTTTTTTATGAGGTTAAACACAACTAAAAGTGATTCTTCGTTTCCAATTTAAGGAAAACTTTCGCGCGCCTGGCCTTCAATTATAACGTCACTTTTTGAAGTGTCATAAAATGAAGATCTGACGTATAGGACGCATCGTAACTTAAGTTAACGACAGACATGAAGCTCACATTATTGTTATAATTCTAGTCCTTCTCGTTGTACTACTTTTTGCATTATTAACTCAGGAGAATGCCACAATTAAAACATTTTCTACACAATTCTTGAGACAATTCCTCGTATAATATCTAGTAATAGGCCTAGACGATGATCGTGTTTTTTAAAATGCAAATTAGAACGCATTAATATGTGGAAATCTTGTCTGCTGTATCTTCGGATTTCTGCGAAATAATTAAAATCATCATCAATCTGGAAAGTGTTGTTTACACTGGATCACGTGTTACCAGATCGTTACTTTTGTAACGCGGTATAACACAATTCTTTCTGGGATATTGCAATATTTTTAATTGGTAAAATCTCGTGAATGGTTTCGCTTCTGTGCAATCTTCTTCAGCTTCATCCGATCTAAACTGTTTCTACAAAAAAAATTAATCATTAAGGCGCACATAAATGGCACGCACGTATAACAATTTTTGCGTTTGTTGCTTAAATGTGTCCTAGGAAGACCTCAAATAATCGATAGAAGCCTGTCTGAGATTCAATTCTTAGTTCAGATACTAGAGAAATTACTCTAAGTCGCTTTTGAATTCAGAAAAAAAAAAAACAGCATTCAGCCTGATAAACTTTAATTTCGAAGGAAAAAATCTTTTGTAATTCGAAAATTTATCCTTTTACCAACGATTTTCACAGTTTCGACGTTGTTAAGATCTAAAAATAATAAAGTTTCCAGCTTCGGAGCGTATGGACTTTTATAATCGTCTCTTTAATCCAACGCCCCACTTTTGATAAAGGGAAAAGATTACATAAAAATAAAATAATTTTTATCCTTTACGCTAATCTACACTTTGTTTCGACGTGGCATTTTCATCTTAAATAGAACTTTCTAAATCGGATCTTAGATAACAAAAGAAAAAAGAATACAAAGATGAACAGATGGTGTTATCGCCCTTCTTTCCCGATATTTAATTTTTAAAACTTCGTTTTAGTGTTGCCACTCCTCCACAAAAATGACGCAGGTGACGTCACCGCTACTTCACCGTTCTGTTGCATAAGAAAAAGCAGAGATTCCATTTTATCCGTGCATCGGGTGGTTGAATGCGATTAGAATCATTTCGAGCATATCAAAGAGGGAGATTACTCTTATTTAAATGTATACGTCTCTCTAATTAATGCGAGACGAAAATGGTGTGACGTAACGGTGACGCAACCACAGTGTGCGCGTGTGATTTTCTAGGTCATCGCGTGTCTGGCGAGGTTACAACCTCTTAAGTTACGGATATTTACTTATCGTTAAACAATTACGCTCTGTTTTCGTCGATTTTTTTTTCAATTGTTCCTTAAAGCTCGCGAGACGCAAGAGTGAAAAACGAGAGCAGAAATCTAACAAGCGACCCTCGAATAAGTGTTTATACCAACAAAACGCGGGGTTTATATAGAGCCACGTCGATAATTTTCGAAGATTAGATTAAAAATTGTAGTTTTATATAAACAAAAAACAGCGATAAAGCCGCCTTAAAATCGTATTTTTGAACCAAAACGAATGATATGACGTAGTAACAATCAATTTCGCTAAACTGCATTCAAATTTTGTCGTTCGCGACGTCACTTGTAAGAACGCCGCGATATCGCTACAATTCGGCGATTCGTCGTCGCGATTGTTTATCAAATTCACTTTAACGAACAGCAAAAACAATTCAAAGACTCGTCATACGAGACGTCGGCCATTATGGCAATGGATACGAAACGCCGTTGATGAAAATGTATCTTGTGAGAACGTTTAGAGTAACGTGACGCTTCGTAACGCTCGTAAAATTAAATCTTATCGCTTCGACTTACGTCTACGACTTAAGAAAAAAAAAGTAGGAAACGAGATTTATTCGCTTAAAAACTCGCCGGAACGTCCACACTTTTATTTTTAGACTTCTAAACCGTGCAAAAAAATTAAACAAAAAAATGGCGCATGCATTATCGCTCTTGCATCTGTATTAACGCTTCGACAGTTTTATCTGCTAATTAGCAATATATGAGTTTATATTTCGGTGGAATTTAGCGATAGTCGTTAGCACGTTAATGCAAAAATAGCGTAGGGAAAATAAATGAAGCAGGTGTTTCGCACCTGTTACCTATTGACTCAATGAAGGTAACGTAGTAACGTAGACGATTCCCATTCTACAAACAGAGAATTTAAAATTTGCAATTTTTGTAACTACACTCGCAAACACACTGTACAGACGACGTAACCCGCTACAAAATCGCGTAATGCAAAAATACAAATTTGAAAATCTAATCGCGAGAATGCGGAAATAATTAAAGAATTAAGCAAAAAAAAATAAAAAAATAATAGATACGAGTTAATTATTTTTAGCAACGATTTTGTATTTAAAAAATGAAAAATTATGGAAGAAATTAAGATTTTTGTAAGGCAAAATCCTCAAAAAAAAATCGAAACAAAGCTGTAATTTCGGTAAATACGAAGGAATTGTGTGCAGGAAACAGATTTTTGCAAACTCTGGAAAGTGGTAATCAGTTTAGATACTAGTAAATGCTCGGTATCATCTAAAAAAAAACAAGGAAATAAAAAAATATCTAGAAAAAGAAATCCTAGAGATTACTTTATCTGGAGTAAGAAGTCAAACAAGTTTGAAAAGTTGTCTAAGCAATTCATAGCCCTCAAGGACGTTTGTATCAGGGACAGAAAAACCGGAAAAAGTATGTCGAACATGAAGAGAGAAAATTAGGTGTAAATGGATTAAAAAAATAAATAAAATCAAAACGAAATTAATGTACTTCTCTTCGTGTCACGCTACGAATTTATTTATTGTTTAATTTATTTTTTGAATTTCTAAAAACGTTAAAATATATAAATTGTGTTTTTTAATCTTGCATTTTAAAAAGTATATTTGTAGTATGTTCGAGCCTTTTCGCGTAACTAACGCCATCTGAAAGCGAAGTGTTCAACTACACAACCGCCATTTTTTTAGGTGTGGTTACGTTTTACGATAACCGGATGAGACAGAAGGAAGATTCCAATACAGTTCAATGCTCTCTTCCATTATTACAATATATATATATATAGTCTAGAATATTTTCCTCGATGAATACCTTCTACAGTTTTCTTTTTTTTTTTATGAGGTTAAACACAACTAAAAGTGATTCTTCGTTTCCAATTTAAGGAAAACTTTCGCGCGCCTGGCCTTCAATTATAACGTCACTTTTTGAAGTGTCATAAAATGAAGATCTGACGTATAGGACGCATCGTAACTTAAGTTAACGACANTATTTATTTTTTGAATTTCTAAAAACGTTAAAATATATAAATTGTGTTTTTTAATCTTGCATTTTAAAAAGTATATTTGTAGTATGTTCGAGTCTTTTCGCGTAACTAACGCCATCTGAAAGCGAAGTGTTCAACTACACAACCGCCATTTTTTTATGGGTGTATTGTAGATATTAATTTTTGCGTAAATATCTAATTAAACATTATAAATTTAATTTATAAGTGTGATTTATTAACTTGAGAGTAAAGATTTTTTAAATTTAAAATTTTGATTCTTTTTTCGAGGTGTTTACGTATTAATCCGAATCATCATCTTTAGGTGCCAAATCTTTGCTATTTTTGAAGATTACTTCGACGTTATGTTGATTATCTTCCCCTTTATCATCTTGTATACCCTGGCCGATATCATGTCTATATTCCGTTTCCTCGTATTTTTGTTCAGAAAAATCAGTATCGTCACTTTGGACTATGCGCATCAAGTTGATTTCCTCCATGACTTCTCCGGAGACTGGTTCCTGTATAGTTTGCCAATTAGACAAGTTTTCGGGAAATTCTTCTTCTATTAACGCCTCTTCCAAAAATGCCTCCTCCTCAAGTTCTAAAAAATCACCCTGTACATCCGAATTTCCTTCTGATATTCCTCTGGTTTCTGATAATGCTTCATCTTCTGCTTGATTTGATGGAGATGGTGTTTCAAATGTGGCCTCGGTTCCTGGAGGAGTTGCGTAGGTAGGCGTGACTTGAAATTCTAAAGCATCCCTCTGTACATCCGAATTTCCTTCTGACATCTCTCTGGTTTCTGATGCCTTTTCTGACTGATTTGTTGGAGATGGTGTTTCAAACGCTACTGTTTCTGAAATTTCTCCCGATGGGCGAGATTCAGTTGATCCAGGAATGATTTCTCCTGAAGAATGCTTAAATTGTGTTTGGGAACTCATAGAAGACCTTCCTCCCAATTTACGTGTCGATATTTCTGATTGCTGTCCTGTAGGAGTCATCTGTCCCGAAAGGCGTCTTAAAATTTCTGCTTGGGATCCTGAAGGAATATTTTCCTGTGATAGATCTGTGAAAATTTGTGTTTGAGATCCCGCGCGAGATGCCTCTCTCGACAATCTTGAAATCTGTGACTGGGAATTCGCAACAGAAATTTCGTCTGATAAAAGTCCAACCTTTTGTTGAGATCTCTCAGAAATTACTTCTGATAAACGTGGAGAATGGGTCTGAGATTTTAAGGATGTTCGCTCTCCTGACAAAAATGTAATTCCTGCATGAGAACCTGAAAACATATTCTCTCCCGACAAACGTGTGGCTTCCGATTGAAAATCTGTAGAAGCTACTTCATCTGATAATCCAATCATTCTAGATCCAGTAGAAGCCAGTTCTGTCAATGAACTCCTAGTTGTTGCTTCTTCGCTTGTTACATCTCTTGATATACGACTTATAATTGTAGGTTTTTCAGTTTCTGTCGAGGTTACTGCTTCAGAAGAACCAGTAATTGATTTGGGTCCTGTTGGAGTCATTTGTCCAGAGGGAATTGCATAATCATCCGATTCTACAAGAGTAATTTCTCTAGACAGAACTGTAAAATCCACTTCTAATTCTGTAGCAGTGGAATCTCCCGTTTCTGGAGAGACTTCTGGTTGGACTCTTTCAGGAGCTGCATTAACAGCAGCATTTGATTTATACGAACAGAAATCGGTTTTTGGCGGTTCTGTGTATATCTCTTCAATTTCAGTTACAGATAAAAATCGTTCCGAAGTATCTGGAAAATTGAAGATTATCCCCACTTCTAATTATTTTAAAAATTGTTTTATTTAATTAATACCTAGTGTAACGTCAAAAGATTCGAAATAATCCACAGTATCCACTCCAGAACTTCGGCGAGATAAACTCGTTGCTCCAAAAATCATAACATATACAGGATGCATTATTAATATATAGAATAAGTGAGAACCAACGAAAGGCGATTCGGTGAAGCTCCAAACGAAAAAAATAGTCTAGAAAAGAGAATGAATAAAATACATGATGATAAATCGATAATAACGATCAGACTTACCTTAAGCAACCAAAAATACGTAACGTATTCCAGGAGACCTTGTTTCCAATGTTCAAACAGCGTTACTATTCCTAGAAGCAACCAATATTTCAGCAATCTTGTCTGGTCGTAAAATTTCCCATTTTCAATGGAGTATATCCTGCAAGAGACTTGTTTACTAATTTTTATACAGAATTTGTATATTATTGTCTTACATACGTGCAAAAAGCGGGATATATTAAAGTGATAAAGTTGCTCAGTAATTCTGCTGTATAACCGGAAATTAGATGGAGCACGATCAATATGGAGCAAACTAGGAGAGATTGAAATAATTTATGAAATTTGGTTTTTTAAAATCTAAAATTATGTCTTCCTTACCAAAAGCAAAAATAGTTTGAGGGATTCCCGTAAGTGTTTCAATTTTTCTTAGAAAAGTAGCTAAAATACTTGGTTCTTTTAGCCAACGTTCGAATTCTTGATACGCCCTATTCATTTTTAAAATTAACTTAATTTTTTAATAATTGGCTACTTTAAAAGAATCCGAAAATGTTTACATAAACGTAACAATTAGCTACAGTAAACGAAAATGGCATTGTTTCGTCTAAAATCATATTAAAAACGATTGAAGTTTATAAAATTATTTTACAATAAAAAATTTCTAGCTAGACTAACAACTTAAATATCAGTTTGATATCAAATCTACGGGAAAAAATTAAACATTAGATCCTATGAAACATTGCATGTTGTATCTAACATTAAATAATACTATATTTAGTGTAAACATAATGTTTTAATTTAAATATTAAAATTATGTATCAACTTATATATATATATATTATAGAGTAGGCAAACATGTATACATTAGAAATTAATATATTTAAAAATTCTTCCAAATCAAAACTGTATATTGTAAAAACTTTTATGCAAATGTAAATTTAATTAAATATAACACACAAATTTCCATTCAACGATTAAAATCTCTGAAATTACTTTAATGCAAAATTATAAATATATATATTTTTACTTTTAGCAAAATGTTCACAAATACACAAGATTTCCACAATTCTTTCTTAAGATGAGGAGTAGGGAAAAAAATCATTTTTCATTTATACAACGATGGTGTAACTTCTCCATACAAACGTACAATAATGATATTGGAGTGGTGATCGCTGTACACAGCAATTTAATGCAAAGCTATACAGAATAAACAGCAACTGATACCAGATTAGTACGATACTCAAAATAGATAAGTGGAAGATCCTGTTAGTCTTATTTTGAGAAAACTGGAACATTAACGTCAATATATCCTTCTTATAATACATTTTAAATGGACAAACATTATAGATACAATGGTTCTTCCATTGTTAAATATTTCATCTAAATAATTTATACAAATGACATTTTATAAATAACTAAAAAAAAAAAAAAAGAAAATCTGAACCATGTTTGAGATAATTTCCCCATGGTGTATGGTGTGGAAGACAAAGTCAGATAACCTTTATACAAAATCATATGCTTATATATATAAACATGCTTGCATATGAATTTGTGTATACAATATATATAATATTTTTTTTGTATTTTAAAAAAATGTCTAATGTACAATGATATATTTTGGCTGATTTTTGAAATATACTGAGTATTAAAAGGATCGAAAATATTGTCCGACACTTATGTATAAATATACATATATCAAACATTAAACAAATCACAAACACAGTTACAGTAGATTTCTTTGTAGATGAATACTATTACAACAAGAAGAATTATTGTTTTAACATTAAAAGTACTTACTTTAAAAAAAATAATGAAGAAAATTGACTTTTAACATTATTCTAGAAGATTTTTAATCCTTTTACTTACAATATATTCACAAATGCTAAACTTTTCACAATATTGTAACAATTATGCTTCATAACGAATTCTTAATGTACTGGATTTATGAATGAATGAGATTTCTTTTATAAAATGCAAGAGAATTTGATCCCAATTCTTTATAATAATTGCATTTTCTCTAGCACTGCTAGATTTCTGCATCTCTTCCATTCCTATAAAGGAATCCACAATGCAAATTATATCAAAGATATAAATCTATTATTTTTAATTCAAAATAACAAATATTTCTATAATAGTTTGAAGGAATATTTTATATAAATACAAAAACAACAACAATAATGAGCAAAATAAATTTATGCTATTTAAAAACTTCTTAAAGAAGTTACAAGTAGAATTCTCTTTTCAAAATATATGTAGTACATATATATTTTGTTTAAACTCTGATGGCTTCTTCTTGATCTACATCTTGCGGGTGAAAGAATGATACAACACTCTCATCCATCTTGTTTTTATCTTGCTGAGATGAATTATGTACAAATCTTGATGGCAGGCGTCTTTTAGGTACCAATACTCTATTCTTGGTTAAATGTTTCAAATTATTAGGCTGAAGCTTGGCTGTAAGATATATTCTTGTTATTTTTAAATATCAAAAGCACATCTATACTTGCATTCAATTAAAACTAACCTGGTGGATCACCTGAAGAGAGTGTGTCAGAATATTGATTACTGCATATATCATCAACACTACCAGTATTGCTATCCATATCTGTGCTTAGAAGATCATCATCTGAACCTTCTTGAGTATGCCACAGTGAAGGTAAAACGGTGGTTAAAAGAACTCTGTAATTCAAAGAATAAAAATTACAAAAATATTTTAATGGTCATAATTTTAATTCAGAAATTATTTACTTTTCATTCTGCATATTTTCAATATGCTGTGTCAATATTTCTTCCTCAAAATTTTCTACATTAGATGATTTATTGTCATTTTCTTGAAGCAGGAAAATCTGAAAGCCATGTTTATAAACTTAGAAAACTTTAAATTACAGCCAAGGAGAATTTATATCCAAATTAAAAAATTTATGTACCTTTGATGATCGAAGTGAACTTAATCTTGATGTTGCTGTGTGACAAGCTGCATCTAATGTATCAATATCTGCCAGTGTTGTTCGTACTTGATGAAGTTGTTTCTTTAAAATTGTTTCTATACACCTATAAGAAACATACATTTATGTAAATAACTAAATAATTAATTTAATGTAGAAATATTTAAATCTTACAAAGTTTGTTTTCCAACATCTTCCAATGTATCTTGTACCCGTAACTTCTTATTAGTCCTCAAAATACAAGGTGCAAATATTATGGCTAGTGCATTTATTGACATGCGATTATATTCTTCTTGTTGTGCCACTCTAAAATAATATAACAGCCAAATTACTTTAAAATCAAAATTGAAGCATTATTATATTTATAAGCAGTATACCTGGCTAAATGGAAGACAAGTCTCTCTAATACATCAAAATTTGCTACAGGAAGCTTATGAAGATGGATGTATATTGTTTGAATTCGTTCCATGAAATCAGAGAGTTCTTAAAATAAAAAATTATGCAAAATATAAATTTAAAACTATCAATTACATGAAAATATATTAATGTTTATCATACCACATGCTCTAATAAAATCGTCATAGAGTTCATAAGTCATTAATGGTTCTGGCATTTCTCTGAAAAAGGATTTCAAAACTGTGGTCAGCACATGAACAGGAAAAGAATCTAAATCAACAGAAGAGGGATCTGAAAAAATAGTAGTAGTAATTATTGTAAATTATACATCTGTTTTAAAATAGATAGAACCAGAAATAAGATTATTTCATATATAAAAAACCAAGTAACTAGTACTTTATTTTATTTTTAAATTTAAGATTCATCTAAAGGAATTGACAATTTTATTAATAATTTTTATGTATAAAGTTCACATGAAAGAAGATTTTGACACGTTTTACCAAATCTTTCCTAATAAAATAAATTATAAAGTTATTAATAGAAATCTAACATCTATTTGCAGTAAACACATTATTTTTAAAATATGTCAGTATTCAATAGTTAATAACAGACTATACCTACTCAAGAAAATATTGAAATATTGATAAAATGGTACTAAAAGCAATAATTCTTCATTGTAAATGTTCATTGCAACAGTTGTTAAAGTAAAACATTGCATTAATTGTATCAACTAAAATCATAAATTTTGAAGACTGATATTTTTAATCTAAATAGCCAACAAGTTACAATAATGGTCAACGACATTTTGATTAAGCAATACTTAAAATCAGATAAAATAAATGCAAATTTAAAATATACACAGACTGTCTAGAAAGAAATCAAACTTTTCCTCTATGAAGAAAAAACAATATTTTTATTTATTTGAAATAAGATCCCTCTGCAGCAATACAACATTCAAAATGAGTAATGAGCACTTCAATGGACTTTTTCAGCTGCTGATTTGGCACCTGATTCAGTACTGTGGTTAAAGCAGCCTTAATCTTGGGAATGTCCTTGTAACGGGTCCCTTTCATTGGAATCTTAAGTTTTGAAAACAGTCACAGGGAACCAGATTGGGAGAATAGGGTGGACGATCTAGGGTTAAAATACCTTTTCAAGCCAAAAATTGGCAACGGCAATGATGTAGTGTAAGCGTGCATTGTCATGCAGCAGTATCCAGCTTCCTTGAGCATGATACTCCAGCTGTATGCATAAAATTTAGTTCCAAAGATGTTCCAAAATATCCAAATAATATTCTCTGGTAACATTCTGAACATTTGGGACAAATTCTTTGTGCACAATACCCTTGGAATCATAAAAGCAGATAATAAGCATGGTCTTGGCTCATGATTTTTGAAAAGGAAGTTTTTTCGGTGTGCTTGTCTGATAACTTCAGATGACCACACCATGTTCAAAATTTTAAATTTGATCATCAATACTAGTTGCACCATCTAGTTATATTTGTAGAGCAAAAGTTCAGTTTCTTTTTAAACAACCTGTGTATTACTAACATTTCAAAAATTTTACATAAAATTTTCCAAGATACAAACATATTTATGCCTAAAAACAAAAGCCAAAAGTATCAAATTTTACTATTATATTTTTATCAATTATATAAATTAAAAACAGGTTAGAATGCCTAATTCTAAATAGTAGTTGAAGAAGAAGAATATATAAATTAATAATGTATGAACAATAAATGTATTTTCAGATTTCATTTAAATCTATAATTAATTATTTGTTTATCCTACAGCATAAAAATAAAATTCTAAATATAAAAAAAAATTAGTTAAAAAATGCTATTGAATTTTAAATTAAATATTCTCTACATTTTACATACCTTCTTCCATTAGATCTTTTAATTTTCGTACTTTGGAAGCAATTCCAGACTTCCTGTAGATACCTTCTGTATACAATCCTTTTAATTCTATTACTGTTATTAATCGTTCAACAACAATAGGAATTCTAATCTCAGATGATACTAGATATTCTAATGGAGCACCAAAAACACGCTTCTCCTAATTAAAATTAAAATTCTTTATTTTATTTCACTTATTTAATTTTATTAGATAATTATAAAAAATTTCTTACATGTTGGCTGAGGCAATTCTTACAATATACATTAACTTTAGTGTAACACTTTTTATGACAGGTCAATTTACATCCTGGATAAAAAAAACGACAATGTATTTAATAATTTTATCAAAATTTTAATATTTTTATGAAATTATTGAATTTTATATGTAATTATTATTATTATTTACCTTGACAGACTAATCCCTTCTCCATTAACCACATAAAAGAAGAACATATTTCGCAAGCAGTAGGAATGTTTATAACAACAGCCATGAATTTATGACCCATATATTCCTAAAGATAGATATTAAAATTTTTAACACATGTTTGTGTGTTATTTAACATATTATTATATTAATTTTCTTAATAATATAACTTAAAATTGAAGTAAAATTTGTTTATTTTTGGTTCTACGTTCCCCTTTCCCTATTTACTCTATATTAAAATGACACTGTTTTGTTTAGAACTTTGTCATCTAGGAACTTATCCCCCACATTAAGTGAGGTATTACTGTACTTTAGTAGGTTTAGTAGGTCAATGGAATAGCATAGGGATTTAACTTCTCCAACTTGAATTTCTTAACTTGAATTTCTTAACTTGAATTTTCTCCAAGTCAATGTTTTTCATGGTTCTGACTCTGATTTATGTTACGTTCAACTTCCCTGACTTGAATTTTAATACTCATTCTATTCAAACTGATCCTAATTATTGAATTTCCTTGAAATTTTTAGACAGTTGTATCTAGTATCCAACACCAATTTTCAGACAATGTTCCAGTTCAAAAAAAGCAAGACGACCTCCTCTTGTTTAACAAGAGCAAGACTGTTTAATTCCATTAGTTACATTGAACATTTTGTTGAAAGGTGTTACACAGGCTGTTTAAGACAAAAACAACCACTATCAAAGATTCTTTATATAATGCAAGAGGTAAAAATACAAATCTATTTAAAATCATCATTTTTTATTCTATTGTTCTCCAACTTGAAGCGTCTGTTACTCAAAGTTTTTTCCTACCCCTCAGAGTATCGAGTTAGGAAAGTTTTATTGTATGTAAGTACATATAAAATTAGAATCACATTTACTAATTTAATTTTTCAATATCAAGTAAGTACTATACTACCAAATTACAATTATTTGAAGAAATATACTTATACTCACTGATAATTCCATTTTCTTTCGTTTTCTTTTCTTCCCCTTTAAATGAAATAATATAGTTTAGTTTTGATAAAAAGTATTTACATGGATAATATATAACATAATATTTACTTTAGATTTAATTTTTTCTTCATTCCTATATAAATTTCTAAATTCATCTAGAAAGCCACGGAATGCATTTACACCCATAATTACAGGGAATGTTTGACTAGTGTTTTCTTGATGACAAACACTTTGCATAACTTGCTCAAAATTATCTATTAGATCTTTATAGCAAATACATAAACGGCCATCCTTGATGTGTCAAAGAAAAATTAATCAATCATTTAATTATTATAAATATAATAGAATAAGTGAGAACCA
>NW_019384377.1:322097-371860 GCF_000671375.1 Centruroides sculpturatus
ACTTATGAAGAATAAAGCAAGTATGGAATAAGGGAAAAACATTCGGCAACATCAGAAGCAGAAGCGTTGCGATCTGGCAACATTGAAACAAGTTTCGAGAAGGACCACGTGTATCGACAGAAGGCGAGAAGAGAAAATTTACATACTTAAGTACTAATAGTTCACGAAAATTATTATTTTCGTGAACTATTATTACTTAAGTATGTAAAAATTTATTACATTTCCTGTTGTACGAGGGTTTTACCCAATACTCGAATCGTGTCAGAGTAGATTCATGCTATAAAAGTACCGTGTTATACGGGGGATGGTACCAATTCTCGAACCATGTTAGAGTGAATCCGTGCTATAGAAGTGCCATGTTATACGGGGGTCAACTGTATTATGTGATTACAAACTGATCTGTTAATGGTGTCTTTTATTTGGATATCGCTGATGCCTTACCAACAACCTCTCTCATCCTCCACCATTTGAACTGACAAACCGATCCTCTTCTCATGGGATCAAAAGAACAAAAATGCCATCCAGTGACAAAGTGGTTTTCACCAAACCATTGCTGGTAAAAGAGGTACGACCTTGTCCTACCTCCGTCTACCCACAAAGGATTTGGCAACAGACTGTTACCTCTCTGTCGACATTGGCTTCTCTGGTGTAGTTTTGACCTACACCAAAGCTTATCTGTGCTTGTCGACATACACCAGCATTGTTCGAATGCATAATAATATAGCCAAATATTCGGTCTTTCCCCAACGTATTTCATATGTGTCGACATTCACCAGAGAATATCGACATTCACTAATTTCAGTCTTTCACATTAACATATATATATCAGAAAATCATCTAAATGTAGTGTAAATTATGAAGTTCTTAATAATCTTTCAAACTAATGAACATATTTCTATATACCTTTCTTTTCTATTTCGCCTATTTTGTTTAACATAATTGACAGGAAGACTAGATGGTCCTTCTACTAAAGGTGAAGGAGGAGGACTGTGTAAAGCAGATCCAGTACTTTCTGATGCAAGGCTTTCAGGTTCAGAATCTTCATGAATTCCACTACTCCTGAAATAAAATTATATTTAAAATCTTACATTAAAAAAAATTAATTAATTTCTCTAAGAAAACCTTATACCCATCGGAATCCTTTGATTGCTGTCGTTGGAAAACTTCGGGTTTTGTTTTTGTGACTAAATAGGATTTTACATTCCAATCAAATTGATTGGGGTTATCTAACAGACTAGCAGACATTGCTCTTCTAGGACGAACTATTATTGCTTTTTGACTATTTTCCTGAAGTGATGCCCTTTGTTTTTGATGATTTTCCCATAAATATTGATATCTAGAAATTAAAATTAAAGTTAAATTAAGTAATTAATACATTATAAAGTAAAATTTATAATTAACTTTGCATTTAACTTTAAAGAATTTTAACTTTCCTTAAAAATTTTACTCTTCCTAAATTCACTGGGGAAAAAATTAAATGATTAAATAACGAAGTTATATATCTACTTTAAACCAATCATCATCAATGCTGTGTTTTTTTTTAATATTCATAACTTTTTAATCTTTAAATGCAGATATTCTCAATGGAATAACCATCTCAAAATTCTCAACAGATAAAATTAAAATGAATGAAAAAAGTATCTAAATGTTTATATGTGTGTTTTCTAAAAATTAGACTATTTGTACAATAATCTCTCTCTTTCTATACCTTAATAATATCTAAAATAATGCAATATCCTTAGAAATCTTGCTTTATGATATATTTTTTAATATCCGAGAACTTACAATAATATTGCATTTAATTAATTCAATATGGCTCTACTTTTAGCAAAAAGTAAAAACATTAACCACCTAGCCATCCAGTTGTTGCTCAGTTATAATTAAAAAAAAATACAAATCTAAATCATTAATATACAGTAGATCCCCTATAACGTGGGTTCCAATAACATAGATTCCTATGACGCGGCGAAAAAATTGCATCAGTATTCGTACAAAGACGCTAAAAGGGACGCGTAAAATGTCATCGCCAACTCATCATCGCGGACGAGCAGCTGAACTATTTTCCGCCGTCTAGCGCCACGCTACAGAGAGTTTGGGCGGGTAAGTTGAGTTTAACTATCGTCTGTACAGTATTATATATAAATTAGGTACTGTACATATAATTATATATTAATTATATATAAATTAGGTACTGTACATATAATTATATATTAACTTAATTTATTGTAACTTTATTATAATTATATATATAATTTCCGCTGTCTAGCGCCACGCTACAGAGAGTTTAGGCGAGCTATCGTCTGTACAGTATGTAAATTAGGTACCGTAAGTCTAATACAGTACTGTAATTTTATACATTTCTTGTGAAAGAAACATTTCTTATTCAACGACGATTAAAATTATTTATATTAATGATGTCTCCAAAGTTCAACAAAGTTTTCACAGAAAAATAACATCTGAAATCGCAACCGCGGTTTGCTGTGCTGTTCTGCGACGAAAACAAGCTTGAGCAACAGCGATGTCAAATGGTGCACACTCGGTAAGTAATCCTACAATTTTTTGTTTATAGCGTAGTTTATACGGATTATTTTCAAAAAAAATATACGTATTTTGGAAATGTTAAGTCGAATTAGTCTAGAATCAATTAATTTTATGGAAGAAAACCTTTCAAACAGCCGTAATCTGTAAACTTCACACGTGTCAAATACGTGAGCCAATCACAGCCCAAGGATTCCTACAACGCGAAATTCGTACAACGAGGAACGTATCTTTGCGTTATAGGGGGGTCTACTGTACATTAAAAAAATTGTCATTCAAAATTCACACATCTTGAGCTTCAACAGAAATCTTAAAATTTATAAAAATTAAAATATCATTAAGATTTATTTGATATAAAGAAAATTTGTTTATCATAAATTACAATCATATCATGATCAGAATATATTTTTTGTTGTAATATAATATACTGTTTAAAGTTTTTTGTTTGTGAATCACAATTTTATCAAAAACTGATTATTTACAAAAACTTTGTTTTTTCTACTGCTAAATTTATACAATAGTAACAATCTGTTTGTTTCAACACTGCAAAATTATTTGAATGATGCAATTCTTTTATGCAAACCGAATCTCAATAGTACTTTTGATTCTGATATTTATAAATTCATTAAAATAATTATAATATTAAATCATATATGTAAAACCAAACATATTAAAGTATATTTTACTTTTTTCGATTCAAATAACCCCGACAAGCAGCTTGTATAACAATACATCCCCTCTGCAATTTTCTGTACCATTTTCTAATACGATAGCCACGCCACACACGCTGAATGCACAATGCTGCAAGTATCTGCAACTTCATGTTAATTAACTTTTGTTGTGCAAGATATCTTCTAATATTTTTCTGAAATAATAATTAAAATTATTAAAATTTATGAATAAATGAGAGAGTATTCATAAGTTTATTAATAGTTTACAAAAACTTCTTATAATTTTTTAAAAATTAATTTTACAATAACCAATAATTTAATGGCAATTCAGACATTTTGAATAACTATTACTAAATAGATGTTTATTGTAATCAGAAATAAGAAAACTAATTTTATTTTCATCATTTTATCAAGAAGAATTAGTGTTTGACATTTCAAAAAAATAATAGTAGTGTATGGCAACAAACACTTTAGCAAGTAATGCCAAGTTAAAATTTTTATAATATAAACTATAAATCTAATTCAAAAACAAACTAAGAACCAGACAACATATGTGAATGACCCTAAACAGAAGACAATTTTATATCATTCCATAATATATCAAATGCTTAATTTATAAATTAATTTATATATTTTTTATCAGGCTAAATCAGTGGTTTCTAAAGTGGGCATACTGCCTCCCACAGGTAGTTAGTAAATCAAAAAGGGGGGCAAAAAGAAGCAAATGGGCAGCAGAGAGGTGCTGAAAGTAGAATACTAAACAGTGACCACAGGCAAAGATTGAGAGGAAGTCACTGACAAATTTTCCCTTTCTTCTTTTAAAACAGGTAAGAAGAAACATTGCATTTAATGGTTTCCAGATGTGGAGAACAATGTATGGTAAAGATATAAAATGTATTTCATAAAAAAGTTTTTCTAAGAATATTTCCAAGCCTTTCTCATACAAGGGAAAATAAGTTAGGGGGTATTGGGTATATATAACTTTATGGAACCAAGGAGACAGTGGCTTGAAAAAGTTTGGGAATCACTGGGCTAAATTACACTTATCCAGAGAAACATATTTGAAGTACTAAATCTTTGCTTCTATTTACATATATAATCTTAAAACTGATATGCAATTTTTATCTTAGTTTCATTCCCAAAGTTATAATTAATTAAAACTTTCAGGTAACACTCAAGTTTTTTGTAAAAATTAAGCACGAGTTTTTCAATTTTTTTTTACATATATCATTTAAAAATTCTTCAAAAAATAATCTGTTTCAAATTTAATAATACTATGTAATAAGAAATAGCAAATGATATTTATCAATCTTCAAATTTCATATTTTTAGAGATTCATTAGAATAATGAAAGATGTAATCATGCACACTTCTTTACATTTTTATCATTTCAACTACACAAGATCATATAATACTAAAAAAAACTCACTAATACACCTTATCTTGCAGCCGAAGTTTATTACTTTTAACGTCTTCGGCTGCAAGATAAGGTGTAGTAGTGAGTTTTTGATATTATAGTATGCAGTCTCAAACGATTTTTTCATATAATACTGTAAAAAAAAATATAACATTGTATAATTCATTTGAATGAATTGGATGAAATAAAATGTTATACTTTTATTTATTAAAAGGAAATTCTCTTTTATAGAATACATATTCAGCTTTTAAAAATCATGGTGTTTTCTGTTTTGTTATCCAAGAGCAATGCAACAAGGTCACAACTGTTGTTTGTATACACAAGAAACTTGACGGCAAATGGCACTTGTACACAATCTGGTTTCAGTACTTACAGGAGCCCAAATTTTTTTTTATCTGTTCACTCTTGAACAGATTTTTTTTTGAACAGAACAGAACTCTTGAACACTTTTTTTTATCTGTTCACTCTTGGTATGACTCTTCAGAAAAGATCTTCCTTTTAGGTATTTAATGAAAAAAGATGCATAATAGTTTTGGGGCATATTAAAAAAAAAAACTAAAAATGAATAACAAAACATTAAATTTGTTGTTATCCATGCTAAACTACACACTACACAATGATGAAATTCAATTTAGACTTCTCATTATTTAAAAAAAAATCAAAATCACAATTTATAATTTTAAAAATCTTTTAGTATTTATGTTTTCCAAGATTTTTTTTGCTGTGAGTACTTACAAATTTCCAGTCTGGCTAAAAAATGCTATAGTACATTAATTCAAAGTTCATGCAAATTATTCCTTTTCCCTTCAATTTTGAGTGCAATAAGAGAGGAGGGAAGTAATTGAAATGATAAAAATTAAGGATTTCAAACAGTATGTACTTTTTACATTTTTTCTATGTTTAATTATTAGGATACATTTCTTGCTTTATTGTATTACCTTGACTTCAAATTGGTTTTTTTATTTTTTAAGTCAAAGGCAATTTATCACAAAGTAATCCATTTTACTTTTGATAATGCATTGTTTAGTTGCTGGAGTTAGTTTGTTTCACATACGTGTAAGGCACTAATGTCTAAGTTGTCAGATTAGCACATTGTATTTATCAGAACTGGAGTTTACTGTTTAGCAGTCAAATGGAGGTTATTTCTTATGATTTGTTCAAGAAATGCTAAAGCTAGGATAGCAAAATGGACTCACTGATATCTATTTTGTTATCCGTGTTGTTAATTTTCCTGTAAGGTCAAACATGTAATGTACTGTATGTAATGTAGTGTGCTGTAAGTGTGTTGGAACAACAAAACAGACTGATTAAAAGTCTTTTGTTATTCCATCTATTCACTTTTTTTCAAACATGCCTAACCAAAAATCCAAGCACATTTTCCTTCTTTTATTAAATCTCTAAAAAGAAACTTTTCTCCAAGAGTCCATACTAAAGTAGAGTTTAGATGCCTTTGCTGCTGTAATTGTAGATAATCAATGAAAACAACATAGTGTATGCAAACTATTTGCTATCATGCCACATAGTATGATTGTTGATAGCAGTGTCATGTTTAGGGATTGCAATCCAGCAGTGTTTTTAATCCAGCTGGATCCAGCACAGATCCAGCTGGAATGATGCACGGATGTTTTTTGGTGTAATAAAGTGTTATCTATCTATCCAGAAATTTATGGGTTTTTTTTTAAAGAAATAAAGCATTTTTTTAAATACTTAAGAAACTTATTATTATTTAGATTGGTCACTATAAATCAGTAAAACTTCCTACACATTTAGGTAGTAACTTTGGTTTGGTTTAACACTTGAGATAGAGATAATTAACTTTAAATGTTTAAAAAGATTATAATTATAATGTAATCTTTAAGTTAAATAATAGGAAAGATAATTCTACAAATTAATTTGTATTAATATATTATATTATAATAATATAAGGATGGATAATCAGTGGCTAAGTGGCTATCAGTCTTACCAGTTTTCTTGTATAGGCTCTACGTATCAGCCTGTAGTTATTTATAAGTAATTTAATTATTAGTGTTAGTAAAGTAGTGAGTAATTAGTAGTAGTCTACCATGTAGTAGTTAGTTATTATTATCACAATCATGAATCACATACATCATATCATCATATATCTAAGATACCGATACTCATTAATTTAATTAACTATTTAACTAACTACAGGTAGTCTCAGTTTCTCACTAATTTTCATATTAAAATTTCCTAGCCTAGCCCACTAACCACTTACAGAATAAAAGTTAAAAACTCTTACTTAATAGAACTAAGTAGAAGTTATAAAATATTAGTCTTGTCTTGAATAAAGTATTTTAAAGGATTAAATAAAATTAAATCAATCACTTCTGTTATTTTTGACTTTTCTGGAAGTAGGATCTCAAGAAACAAATGGTATTGATGGTGTTATCTCCCAACCTATGTCTTAATGAACTGCATATATATCCTGCTGCGGAGAATATCCTTTCTGCCTCTACGCTAGTTGGTTTTAGTGTCATCAAATAATGATAAATCAAAGATAAGTTTTCACCTCTGACTCCCTCACTTTCATAAACAGCCATTTCCTTTTTTAATAACTTATAATCCTTCTCAATACTAGTTTGTTTCTGTTTCATGAAGTTTTCTTTCTCGCACTTTAGTTGAATCTCTAATTCTTGTTCCAATGTGAAATTCAGGAAATCCAAGTTATCTGGATCATCATTTTCCACCTCTGTAATATCCTCTACCATTGCTGCTGGTTCCACTACATATGTATTTACACAATTCAGCATAGTTTTCATCTCCTGGCGCATTACATTTTTTTTCGGCATGTGAAAGATAAGGCTTTCTAACTTTTTGGTCATACTTCTTTGGGTTCTGTATGTAAATCAGCATCCCTTGACCTCGGTAAGACTGTGATTCTGTGATTCTTTTGTGGAGTGCCTCGGAAAGATTGACACTCAAGATTGTGTCCTGGCTTTTTAGTCTGTCTAAGACAAATTTCAGGGTTGTGTCAGCAGTTATCAAACGCGACTCTTCTGAAGAAAGATTCTACGGCCAGTTTAAACTGCGATCGTTCCGTCACGTGATTCATTGATGTCACAACTGACCGTAAATTAGAATTATGCACCAGGACTAGGATAGCAGTTACTTATTTTATTTAGAGCAAAGACACTTTATTTAGAGAGAGCGGAAAGTCAATTGGAAAATAGATCAGCGGAGGTAAAAGGGCTGACAGTGTGGTGTAGAAAGGAGGTGTAGCACGTGCCGCACTGAACAGCAACGTCGCCCTCACCGCCAAGTGATAGTGCACGTAGCAAAGCGGCAAGGCCGACAACATAGACTTTTGCGCCATTATTTAGAAAGTTAATTGAGTATTTGCGGATCCTCGGCGCTAGATCCAACAGGCCGAAAAATGTGCTGGATCCAGCAATTGCAATCCCTAGTCATGTTGCATATAAATAACAAAACAGAAGAGTACCAAAAACTAATTTCATAAATTGAAGAAACATCAAGAAATATATAAAATAAATTTAATTAGTTAGTTCTTTAGCCACTTAAGCATACCAACTGCATTAATTTTCTATGTAAATAATAATAACCTTCTAATATCAAATTAATATATAAAATAAATTTAACGAGTTAGTTCTTTAGCCACTTAAGCATACCAACTGCATTAATTTTCTATGTAAATAATAATAACCTTCTAATATCACCCACCTCTCAACAGCAGCCATTTTCTACGTCCGTTGTTCAGAGGTTTGACTGTATTATAATGAATTTATATTATTTTTAAGGGTATAATTTTTAAATTATACCCTTAAAAAATGCCAAGAAACTCTTCTGAATACTGTACAGTACATAAAATTCTAAACTGGTGTTAAAAAGTTATTCACTTTAAAGCCATAATTTTATAGTAAAGAACTATAATTTTATTCAGTAAAGATTTATTTTTATATATTTTAAGTTTAATACATACATACATAACGGATTTCACGTAAAAGAAATCTAAATATATTAGTTTATCTGGGTTATTATTATGGGTTAGTTGTCAAAAGCTTATAATAAAAAAGAAGTTCATCTTGACAGGGATCTTTTCTTGAAAGAAAAATACTTTTCTCTTTTAACAAGCGCAAGAGTTGTTTGTCTCCTAAAGTTTGTCTGGTAACTATGCCCTTTCTAACACATGGATCTTGGTTATCATTTGAAAAACGACTTGTTTCTAAGGGATGACGCGTTATAGATCATTCAGTAAAAGTTCTTTCTAAGTTAAGTGTAGCGTATTGAGTGTTTTCTATCCTTAATGGTCACACATCTAATCAGAACTTGTTACGTAATTTTCTTATCCATTTCAAAATAACTTTATTATGTAAATTTTTAAAAAAAATTCTGTCTAAAACAGGCGTATATGTATATCATATCCGTTTGTTTTTCTAACGTTACAAACTAGTTTATTAAATCAGTAATGGTGTAAGAGGGAATTTTTACTTTCATAAATCACACCTGGGTTATGTTAAAAAAAAATTTCAATAATTTAAAACTTGAATTTAATAAGACAAGATGCAATTCAATCTTCATCTAATGGTAATATATATATATGTTTGCGATTTACATCAGAAAATACTGATGTTAAGACTTTAAAAAAAAATAATAAAATTGCATTTTTCATCAGTTGCATGACGAGTTTTTTTTTATATATATGATAATTGCCGATCTAAACTAAATTCATAGGCTGTTGATAGCGTTGCATGACGAGTTTTTTTTATATATATACTAAAATGAGAAAACAGCATCAAACTTTTTAATATAATCACTTTTACAGGCAACAATTCCGAAGAGAGCACTCCATCAACCAATACTGTCATTGTATCCTGATCTGTAGTCCAACCAAGTCTGTAGTATTTATTTAATATTTGACTTTTTATGAAATGTTGCTGGATGTTTCATCATTCAGTGACAGTTCTCAATATGAGGATAGTAAAAGTGAAGTTTGATAAAAACCTCTTATGCAACTGGCTCCTTTGATAAGAATTTTCTCTACCCCCAAAAAAGGAAGAAAAACCTTCAGAAAATGATCTGGTTTTACTTGAACAAAGAAAATTTGTTTATTTTCTACACTTTATACAAGTCATCATTTAAATTTTCTAACATTTTTTTTCATTATAAATAAATAAANATGATTTACTGTGAGATCATTCAACAAATATTTATTTTTTACAAGAACTATTATATTAAATCATTTAAAGGGGAAAAATAAACACATTAACATTTACATTTCATAAAAATATATTATTTAATAATATATTTCATCTTAGTATGACACCTTTTTTACTTTCTTTATATTCTGAAGGGAGTATCCTAAATACGGTGGAACCTCATTTAACGAGCAAAAATTGCCTCACTTAATGAGGAGAAGTAAAGTCCTGATGTGTGGGCATGTTCCATCAGTCTGTGTTTAGCTCTCATTCCGTTAGCATCTTAGCATCACTTGTAATCATATTTTTCCAAACTTGTGTTCACACATCTATACCAATATTATAAAGAGGTAAAGTTTGTAAGTTTGGATGTAGGAGGTAATCTCCGAAACTACTCATCCGATTTCAAAAATTCTTTCACCGATATTTAGAATGGACCTTCAGGGTGGACATAGGCTGTATATTATTCCATTAAACATTCATATAAATTAAAAGATATCATCCAGGTAAGTGTTATATTTTTGGTGTCAGCAGGTGGTGAGGGGCAAGACACGTACATATACGAGATAGGTAACCATGTAGCGTACTCATGTGGTTGGTGAGATATGCAGTGCACATGTCCAAACTTGTAGTATATAAAGTTGACACGGGGAATGCATGCACATAAGTTTGCTTTATTCAAACTCTTAGTCTTAATGATCGATTTTATGTTAAAATTTATATTTATGTAAACAACATATACTAATAAATATCAGTACATATAACAATAACATACCCAAAACCTTTAGAATTTCCAGTATGAAACAAATAAAATCCCAGCCAGGACCCAAACAAGAAACACAGAGTTATACAATACAACAAATACCTGCATTCCCTTTACAAGGAAATAGCACAAAAGAAAAGCACCAAATTGGCGTACTTGAGAACAAACTATTTACTTGCTTCTGAGGAACATGAAGGACACACTGGATAATTGGAAAGCACCAGGGGTGTACAGTATCCCGATAAGGGGTCACAGATTCCAAAGAGATCTTGTCTATATTGGATCCACCACACTATCTGTTCGAAAAAGGGTTACTGAACATAGATATGACATCGACAAAAAATGACACACCACCGCCCTGTCATCATACACCATGGACCCAATATAACAGCCAACTTAAATAGCACCAGTCTCTTAAATCATTCAAAACAGACCATATCAGGGCCTTGGAAACCCTTGAGATTTATAAAGCAACCAAGTCAGGGATTAGTATAAATTTCAAGGATAGTAACATAATATCTTATGTGTGGTGCTATATTTGTGATGAGCATCCACACACAAGTAATCATATATTATTCCTTGGAAGATGGTCCACATTATTATTACGGAAGACTTCTGTCTACTTAATTAATTCAAAATATTTGCTCTTTATTACACACTAGAAAAGATTTAATTTTTTGTATTCAAAAACGTTCTATATTCTCAATATTCCATTTTTAAAATGACAACAAACCTGATGAAGATCTTGGTTAAAGACTGAAAATGTTAGTTCAGTGACTTTATTTCGTACCAGAAATTTTAAAGGTTTTGGATGTGTTATTTTTATATTTATGAATGATTTGAAAAGGTCCAACTTATTTTTCGAATTTAGTAAACTAGAAGAAGAACCCAGAAGGGGTTTACGAAAACATTTGTTATTTATCACTTAGAAGTACTATGCACTGGTTAGTAGTTGCTGTGAATCTTAATTATCATTATCCCAGTGTGGTAAGCAGATAGCGAAAAATTTTCTAATTAGTCTAGGAAAGGGGGACTTAATTCTTGCACTTGGTGAAAATGGGTAAGATTGGCTATAATCTAATGATCTTAATCTTTGCTATCATTTTTGTTCGAGCAATACTGGGCTCATCTGCTAGTATTACATATAAACATCACCAACCATAGCCTGTTATATAATAAACATGCCAAACGATATACCAAATTTTTGGGCTATGAGAAGGCTATAATTAAATAATAGAAATTGTTTAATTTGACTAGAGGTAAGCAATTATGCTACCATCTCATATTAAATTTAATGACCAATTCCAGAAATGTCTAAATTAAAAATTAATTATTTATAATTATTAAATTTATAATGAGATGGCAGCATAATTGCCTATGTCTAGTCAAATTAATTAATTCTCTAATATTTAATTATAGCCTTTACATAGCCAAGAATTTGGCATATCATTTGGCATGTTTATCAGACATATTATCTGTAATTTTTTTTTTTTTTGGTTTTCTGCATATCAAATTTTTATTTCAGGTTGGTTCATTCTGCACTAGAAGAAGAAAAAATGATAATGATTTACACTCCTTAACAATGCACATTGTACAATTTTCTTTGAATAAATATTATACATAAAATATTTGAGTATTTTTTTCAGCGTGGAATGCATTATCGTATTTTACATTAATTTCTATGGGAAAAATTGTTTCGCTTAACAAGTGTTTCGTATTAAGTGTACAATTCTGAAACAAATTATGCTCGTTAAGCAAGGTTTCACTGTATTACTATCTAAATTTATATTAAAATTAATCTTACTTGCAAAATTATGGCAGCAACTTTCATCCGTTTGAATCGTCGGTGAATTAACCAAGTTCGGACCCATCTTTGTAAAATTACAATATGATGAAGAATAGTTTGATGAAGGCACTCATCAAGTTTTAATTTTTCACTTTCACGAAAAAATACCTAAAAATTAACCAAATTATGTATTACAAATGTTCATTTATTAATATTTATTAATTATTCTGGTTATTACCAAATGTATTTTTGTTAGTGAGAATGATAACTGTACTTTAAATTTCTTCTAAAAACTTACAAGGAGAGCCTACGGCTTTGGGGTAACGGATTTTGATGATCTTTGGTGTAGAGGTAGTACACCATGTGAGTGTACTACCTGTAAAATACTAAAGTGCAATACTCAAATATAATCAGTTTTTTTAGCACTTTATGTATAAATTATACGTACTTCTATTTGAGCGTGCTGTGGCAGAGTGGTAACGAGTCTGATTTATAAACTTGAGTTCTCGGGTTCGATTCTCACATATAATCTTTTTTTTTTTATGCAAGAATCGAACCCGAGAACTCAAGTTTATAAATCAGACTCGTTACCACTCTGTCAAAGCACGCTCAAATAGAAGTACGTATAATTTATACATAAAGTGCTAAAAAAACTGATTATATTTGAGTATTGCACTTTAGTATTTTACAGGTAGTACACTCACATGGTGTACTACCTCTACACCAAAGATCATCAAAATCCGTTACCCCAAAGCCGTAGGCTCTCCTTGTNCAGTTAACCGACGTTGCAGATAACTGGCTTTCGGATAAATGACGCTCTACTGTATAATGTTAAGATTCCAACTGATTTAATAATTAAAATATGTGAATACTTTGCAAATATTGGCACACAATAAAATATTAAAATTATTACAATTTATATTAAATTACAAATAATAATATTTAACAGTCAATCATCACAAATCATATAATACGTTACAAAACACTAACAAAACAAAACAAGAATAATAATTAAGTCAATCATCATATGATTTATGGTGATTGACTTAATTATTATTCTAGTTTAATGTACTTAGTGTTTTGTAACATATTTATTAAAGAAAACACAATGTCAGAAGATTAGATTATGTAATCTAATCTATAATGCAGAAGACATACACTAAGATAATGTTTCTCACAAATGTGAAATCCGGAATTTCTACTGATTTTTTTCTGGTCAATATCCCATTATTACCTAAAAACCAATTAAATTCCCCTATAAAAAATAGAGTGGAAACCAACTTGAAAGAGGGAGAAATTTTAACCTCCTCTTTTTTCAAGGTAAATATTCACCCATCTTGACAACTATTCCCACACTATAAACTTAAAAGTTGATAGTTAACATACAATTGCGTCATTTTATTTGGGTTCCGGGGACAACTCTTACCTCCCTGCACACCTTTTACCTCTCAATTAGCTAATCATATGATAGTTTTCCCATCACGAAATGATAAAAGCCACTTCTCTCCCCCCTTGGGGAGAGTTGTTTCGAGGATTTAACTTTAACTTGTGCCCTATGTTTGTGCTCTAGGATATCCACATCTAGAAAGAGATATGGAACCCACTTCTGTGAACTCTCTCTCGGTCCCTTCATGCTTTAGGAACTAAGAATTTCCACTCTGAATTCCGCGATGATAGATTATTGTATAGTCTATGTAATTAACCAGTAAATCATTGTTTCATTGTTAAATTGGTGTCCTCTTTAACTCGTATATCGTCTGTTGCCTTTCTGACGGCACTCCTCCCTCCTCTTCTCAACCCGAAAAATTTTGGTCCCGTTCCATTGGGATAAACGAAAGAAAAAAATTAAGCCATCTCTGACTGGTGGGCAAGTCCCTCTGACTTGAAAGCCGATCCAAGGAGGTATGACATGGTCATACCCCCCAGTTCTCACACAAATTTACAGTATATTGAAGCAATAATATAACTAATAGCAAAAACATTTAATCTGCATTTGCTTTTTGAATATAACTGATTAGTAAATAGATTTTTTAAATACATTTGCACACTGTCTATCTGGATTGTAATTTAATTTAATCATCAAAGAAATGTTAAATTTTTAAATTTGACGTTTCTTGTGCAGTTTATAAAACAGGTCATAAACTGATTTTTATAAAATATAAACTGATTGCAAACTTACTTAGTAGAACTATTTTTTCGATTTTGACGAAGGCAATTTTCTTTCATTTTATTCAGTTTTGAATCTAAAAAAATAAATTTAGATAAGTAAAATAATTCCAAAGAAATAAATTCTGTTTATGTTCAAATAAACTTTAAATAAGCTATAAAATAAAAATGAATTCAAATAATTTTTTAAAGATAATTAAATTTAAAACTTCACTTTTAGGATCTGTAGCTGATTGATGTAATTTTAAAAATGCAAAATGAGCTCTAAAGAAAGCTCGTAATATTGCCCAACGAAAAACAGCCACTGGATCAGTTCCAACCAATTCTCGTACAAGAGTAAAGCTGCTACTTTTCAGTAATAAAACAAAATATGGCCTCATAAGTTCCAGATTCTTCTCTCTAAAATCCTGTTAATTTCATAAAGTTTAATGTTAACTAATTTGATTATAACATTACATTAAAATTATTATTAATTTCAAAATTTTATTAAAATATAGTTTAGAATTAATTTATNAAACTCATACTCAATAATGCCTTTATTTATCCAGAAAAATTTTTCAAAGTTTAGTTGTGAAATTTAATTTCAAATATTTGACTATTTCTGATAACTATGATAGACAGTTTAAATCTGATTGTTTTTATAACACTAGATTGTAGTTCAAATTCACAAATATGTAGTAATCATCTTTGTCTTCTTTGATATTTTGGTAATTATATTAACATTTGGTAAATAAACTTTCCCGATATTTTGAATACTGAATTTCACATCATCATCATCATTATACAGGATGCAACCATATTCACATTGTTTTAAAACACACATAATGAGTAAATAAATGATATTTATTGTACTCAGTAACAAATAGTAATCAAGTGTAAATGCATTAATTATGCATCAAGCAATGGCAGTAAGGCTAATGAGGTTAGCTATATCATAATAAGTATATAAAAAAAAATCAATTTAATCTTAACATCTCTTCATTTATATCCTTTGTAAACTAACAATATTGATGTTTTTCTTGTTTTTGTTCCAATGTAACATTTTCACATAAATTCTAAAACTGATTTCTATAAATATGTAACTATTTTTGAAATTATAAACAATATATTTGAGATTTTTGTACAGATCACATTTCTGAAAAATTTACATTTCAAGAATATTAGTCTTCATTTATGCATAAGTAATTTGTGCAAATCTTTACTTAGGTCATAAACAAAAATTCAAATCAATACAAATTAGCCTACAAAAATATATGTAAATTCCTGTAGGAATTTTAATATGTTTGTATTAGAAGATTCTCATTGCTATCAAGTATCCAGGTACCCAATTTCTTGAGTGATAAGTAGTTTTATGCCCAATATCTGAGAATGAAAATCTTTTTCATTGTTTCTAATGTTCAGTATTATTTATTGATATAAGATATTAATAATTATTTCATTTCATAAAATGGAAAACTACTTAGTTTTTAATAATTACTGATAAAGATAGCAAGAGCTTTTGCTTGATTTTCCTGGTACTCATTGTGACACCATCTATTGATATTTTATTAAAAAATAATTTTTATACTACTGATTATTATAAAATGGCAAACAGATTATTTTTGAAATAAGAACAAGTTTATAAAAAAATTATAAGTGATAATAATGAGCAAAACTTTCATTAAGACTAACCCCACTTGAGATATGACACATTACACCTTCTATCTTTTTTCCTCTTGACCTTTAACTACCAAAATTTAATAGCATCAATGCCCTATAGAAATAAACTTGCCAAGTTTCAATTTCTGGTTCATCCAGTCCTAAGATATAATGCAAAATTGACTCTGATACACACAGTTTAATAAAGATTTTTGTATTTTTAAATCCTGGAATGCCAAAACATGAAAAATTCAAAAAAACAGATTAAAATTTGACCAATACTTTTCCTATGTTAATTTCTAAAACAGTCAGAAAAGTAAATAAATGTATTATCAATCAGCAAAATCTGTGGCTTTTTCATGACTATTGACCCATTTCATGATTTCATGACAAGTAGACACCCTGAATATATAACAGAATTGCACAGACATTAATACAACTAAAGTACTTTTTGCTGTAAAGTCAAAATATTTAATTATAAGTTATTTAAGAAATTTAAAATTTCTACTATTCATCATCATAATTATTGTTTTAGCTTTACTACTACTACTGTTATTAATTATTTCCACAGAGTTACTTATTTTTAATTAAAACTAAATTCAGATTAAAATGTACTGTTTCTTGCACATGATTGTTACAAATAAAACTAAAAGTAAAGAATATAACAAAATTTAATTCTAGTCTAAAAACTTAATACAGTGCGTGATCGGTTAACAAACATAATCTGTTCCAAGACTTTGTTCGCTATCCGAATTGTTCGTTAACCGATTATCAATTTACCATAGGTTTTAATGAGAATTTAATTAATTTGTTCCGGAGACCCCCAAAAATAAAAAATATATACTTTCTAACTACGTTTATTTTATGTAATAATAAAAATACATCCAACACAGTCTTTCATTTTTATTAGTCATGTTTTTTCTGTTTGAAAGGGTTAAAGAATCTGTCTAATGTTGATTGCTTTTCTCTCTTCTTCAGGATTTTTTGTAAGTAATTAATAGCATTGCAATTGTAGAAATCCCCAAGCCTCAAGCTAATTTGGATTCCATTCTAAGACCATTGTTCTGACATCCTTGCACTTCTTCAAAGGATCTTTAATAACAAATATCGGCATTAACCCTCTTTTTTAGAAGAAAACATATCTCACCGAGTTTCTTGGTGTTCTTCATTCAAGAGTTCTTGGCGTTCTTCTGTTGTCAGATCCATTTCAGGTTCCATTATGAACTTTTTGATGTTCTTTATTTCTCGGATATAATTTTTATTACTCCTTTAGCCACTTGAGTCTTCTTGATTATACAGTATTTTTCTTAAATAAGATTGAACTGCGGCCTACTGTAAACCTGTTCACGCCATACTGCCCAGCAACATTTGGCATCTTCTGCCCACTCTCTACATTTGCTATTATACTCTCACCTTTCAAAAAGAAAAACAGACGCAAAACTTAACAAGTGCCTACCCGACAGTCTCGTGAATACATAAAAGAATTGTTTTGTCACAAAAATAAAAGGCTGGAATTACAAGGGAAAGTTTCAAAGTTCAGAAGAATCCTATACGATTGGTATATACCGGCTTGAGCGTCGATGTCGACGTCTCCCACACTCCAAAAAGTTTTGAATTGTTGCCCGAAGACAAGGGAAGGCCAATCGGTATTCATTATTTTACGTTGCTTCTTCTTGTGTTTGTTCTGTGGAGTGTTTGTTATCCGATCATAAAAATCTTTCACGAAAGTGTTCGTTATCCAATCACCCACTGTATTTATTTAATTATCATTTCTGATTCTGAACCATTTTTCAATGAATCAGTGAATAAAATTAAATATGCTGTACCTTTGTTTTTCCCATTTGATAATTATCTTCGTTAAGAGACATATTAGTAAGAAAATTAGATATATCTAATTGTGAACTAAGAAGGCCTTTTGGAAGCAATATTCTGTATCTTTGTATAAATTCCTATATCAAAAATGAAAAACTGTTATTATTCAGTTTACACATTAATTTCCTATGTATATGTAAATCATGAATGTTATTGCAAAACTTTTAGTTATTGTAAATTCACAACATTCAATTACTGTTATAATAAAAAAAATTATTATATAAGTTTAAATTAAAAATTAATAATAAAAAATTTTACACTTTAAACAGCTATATTCTGGCATCTAAACTCATTATCCAAAATCTATTACAGAGTGTGATGTTCTTTAGTGTAATATCCTAATCAAATAATCCCAATATTAAAAATTTTTTTCAGTATAAAATTTGTTAAAACATTCAGAAGTTGTACTACTAAAAGTGAAGTTAAGAAAAGTGAATCTACTAAAAGTAGGGAGTGTTCCCATTACTAAACTCTATTTTCAATTGTTTTACTAGGATTCCTGTGTATGTTCCTCTGTGGTTATGCATTTTAATGATTTTCAGTATAAAACTGTATCATAATCTTACACATTCATTATGGTACTGTACATTCACTACCTTGTTTATTTTTACTGTTGTTTCATTTTCATACAGTAATATTTTAATATAATATGTACAGTATCATTACAACATTTTCATTGCTGTCTATTACATATTGGGGGGAAAAAACAGTTCCTATACAATTATTTATTTCATTACTGTTTACAAACCTTTCCATTAATAACTTTGTTAATCATTAATGGATATGTTTGTAATCAGTAATACAAACACCACAAACTAAAGTTACCTTACTAACAAACTTGTTGTTTGTTAGTAAGGTAACATGAGTTTGTAATGTTTAATATCATGGTAAAATCATAGATTGTAGATAAGTAGATTTTTGCAGTGTTAGCATATTACTTGAAGAAATTAAATGGGGATTATTCAGATGGAGTAGAAACAACTTAAAATTTTTCAAGAAAACCCCTCCCTCCTGATATCCAAATTCCTCATATTCAAATTATTTTTAGCAATGCAATAGATTCAAATATCAGAATATGGCTGTATATCATAATGAAATTATAAATATTTGAGATATTTTTAATAAAAAGTAATTTATTTCTTAATTAAAATACACTTCATTTTCTAAATAAGTGATATTATAATATTAAATTACATTTTCTACCTCAAATGTAAGTCTAACACTATATCCTGATTGTCGAATTCGAACAGTTTCAAGCATTCCTGTATATCTAAGCTGCCTCAGAATCATAGCATCATCAAAACAGTTTGGTATCTATTATAAAAATAGTAATAATTATATATATTATAAAAAATCTGAGTACTACCTTCAAAAAATGTGCAAAATAAAAATATAATCCAATCAAAAATTGTTTAATTTTAAAACATTTGCTAAATTGTTACATTTTTATTAATCTGTACCTAAAAATTTTAAAAACTTCAAAATAGCAGGTTTATTAAACAAAGTGTTGAAGTCTTCTATAACAAAACTGAAGTACACTTACTATGGATAATATGACTGCCTCAATTTTACTATAATAATCATTTAAATTAAATTTTAAAATTTTAAATTAAATGATTATTATTAAATAAGAATGTTATTATTATCATTTCCATAACAAAAACTAACAAATGCAAAATACCAAAATTATAAACAAATAACTAAGATAAAGATTTCTTGGAGCAACTGAATAACTAATTCCCACTTTCAAAAATAAATAAAAATCAAACATTTGATTATAATATAAATTAATTTAACTAAACAATTTTATCTATCACCATACAACATATGTAATATATAATCCAAATATCAATACCCTTCATTACCTTTTCTGCATTAGATTTGATGCAGCGAACAAAAAATGGATTAGCATGATTCAAAGTTTCCATTAACTGATTCAATGAAGTCTAAAATATAAGGTTTTAAAATTATATTTTAAAGTATAAAAATGAAAAGTTAAATAAAATAAAAATTTCCTATATTCATTTCACCTGAAACTGAGCACTGACAGTAGGAGATTGCTTTTTTGCTGTTCTATGTCCACAATAATGACTCTTTCCCATTAATGCTTTCATAGTTTTTAAATTGCTTAATGTCTTAAAAGAAAATCAAAATAATAAATTTGAATTAATATAATCTAATTTACTAATTCTTTTCTTTTTATATAAAAGGTAAAATAATTACTTTTTGATGTTTTGTTTTCTTTGAAGATTTACTTTTACTGTCAAAAATATAATAATATATAATAATAATAATTACTAAGATAATTTTAAAATATTTTTATGATAAAACCTACAGCATGATTTGATTTGCTCTTTCCAACACTTTTGCCTCACTAGCACACAATACAGCTTCAAGTGAATGCAATGAGCATATGCCATATTCCTTATTACAAGTCTTGTTCGGAGATTGAAGTGATAGTGTCTGAACTGTTGACAATGGATTTCTTGTTGATTTCTCATATTGATTTGAGCTGAAAATGAAAATATTTTTATAAGCAAATTCTTGCATTAACTTGATCTAAACATATTTCATAAAATATGGTTATTTATTATTTTAGCATATTAAATAACATAGTTAATTGTCAGCACAGGTTTTTTGCTAAAACAGTTTTAAATTGCAAAAAGTATTTATTGTTACAATTATTAGATTGGAGTGATTCTTTATTCTGGCAAAATTATTATTATTATTTTAGTAAGTAATTGCAAAGAAACATTTATTGAATAATTAATTTCATAAACAAAAAGCATTGTTTTTTAAATTGTAATAAGATTTCACATGTACTTTGTTCATATGCATTGATTCATTTACTATTTTAAAAACACGTCATTTTCCATCCTTCTAGAAATTGAACATTTTTGACCAAATAGAAATTTAAATTTTTAAACTAATTTATAAATGTGACCTTAAATAATTTATTTAGTCACAATATTTATAAATTCTATTTACTTTCTAAAAAAAATATTTGAGTAATATCCGAACACAAGTCTTAAATATCTTATAAAATACAGTAGAGCGTCGTTTATCCGAATCAATTGGGGACTGGGGTTGTTTGGATAACTTATTTTTCAGATAACCAATTATGTATGAAAAAATATATTAACCCATCCCATGTTGAAATTTTTCTCCGTTGCATGTCACTTCGTGTTGAATTTTTGTCAATGTTAAACCTAACATGAACTTTTTAAAATAATAATCATGGCTATTGTATCGTTAAAAATTATTTCTTTATTTTTTACAAACAAAATAAATATATTGAAAAATATAAAAACAAAAAAATTATACTTTAGAAATTAATCTAGTATCAAAAACGTTCGATTCAGCGCAACACACAGTCCTCAGAAAAACACCACACAAAAGTGCCAGTGCTGCCAGCTAAAACACACATCAACAACAAAAAATATTGGAGTAACCCAAGATATAGCCAAAGATTGCAGCGCCACAGCACTAGCGAAAATTTAAATTTGCCAACTGGAATTCTTTCGGATAACCGACGTTTCGGATAACCGGCTTTCGGATAAACGACGCTCTACTGTATATCATTTAGAACTTTCACTTTAATCATGTTAAAATTCAGTTTTAGGCAAAAGCAAAATGATAATGCTAGTAAAATGAATATAAAAGAAATTATTCTTTCTTTCGTGCCGATATACAAACTGCTAAACACATTTCGATTAGAATATAAAGAAACTCAACTTTACGGAACAGAAAACATTCAAAATATAAATCGCATTGTGAGATTATTTCTGTGTCTTTTACGTATTGCAATTTATGTTTTGATTAATTCTCTGGTAGATATATTTGTTTAGATTAAAGCCTATTTCACAGGAAAANCAAAACAAGAATAATAATTAAGTCAATCATCATATGATTTATGGTGATTGACTTAATTATTATTCTAGTTTAATGTACTTAGTGTTTTGTAACATATTTATTAAAGAAAACACAATGTCAGAAGATTAGATTATGTAATCTAATCTATAATGCAGAAGACATACACTAAGATAATGTTTCTCACAAATGTGAAATCCGGAATTTCTACTGATTTTTTTCTGGTCAATATCCCATTATTACCTAAAAACCAATTAAATTCCCCTATAAAAAATAGAGTGGAAACCAACTTGAAAGAGGGAGAAATTTTAACCTCCTCTTTTTTCAAGGTAAATATTCACCCATCTTGACAACTATTCCCACACTATAAACTTAAAAGTTGATAGTTAACATACAATTGCGTCATTTTATTTGGGTTCCGGGGACAACTCTTACCTCCCTGCACACCTTTTACCTCTCAATTAGCTAATCATATGATAGTTTTCCCATCACGAAATGATAAAAGCCACTTCTCTCCCCCCTTGGGGAGAGTTGTTTCGAGGATTTAACTTTAACTTGTGCCCTATGTTTGTGCTCTAGGATATCCACATCTAGAAAGAGATATGGAACCCACTTCTGTGAACTCTCTCTCGGTCCCTTCATGCTTTAGGAACTAAGAATTTCCACTCTGAATTCCGCGATGATAGATTATTGTATAGTCTATGTAATTAACCAGTAAATCATTGTTTCATTGTTAAATTGGTGTCCTCTTTAACTCGTATATCGTCTGTTGCCTTTCTGACGGCACTCCTCCCTCCTCTTCTCAACCCGAAAAATTTTGGTCCCGTTCCATTGGGATAAACGAAAGAAAAAAATTAAGCCATCTCTGACTGGTGGGCAAGTCCCTCTGACTTGAAAGCCGATCCAAGGAGGTATGACATGGTCATACCCCCCAGTTCTCACACAAATTTACAGTATATTGAAGCAATAATATAACTAATAGCAAAAACATTTAATCTGCATTTGCTTTTTGAATATAACTGATTAGTAAATAGATTTTTTAAATACATTTGCACACTGTCTATCTGGATTGTAATTTAATTTAATCATCAAAGAAATGTTAAATTTTTAAATTTGACGTTTCTTGTGCAGTTTATAAAACAGGTCATAAACTGATTTTTATAAAATATAAACTGATTGCAAACTTACTTAGTAGAACTATTTTTTCGATTTTGACGAAGGCAATTTTCTTTCATTTTATTCAGTTTTGAATCTAAAAAAATAAATTTAGATAAGTAAAATAATTCCAAAGAAATAAATTCTGTTTATGTTCAAATAAACTTTAAATAAGCTATAAAATAAAAATGAATTCAAATAATTTTTTAAAGATAATTAAATTTAAAACTTCACTTTTAGGATCTGTAGCTGATTGATGTAATTTTAAAAATGCAAAATGAGCTCTAAAGAAAGCTCGTAATATTGCCCAACGAAAAACAGCCACTGGATCAGTTCCAACCAATTCTCGTACAAGAGTAAAGCTGCTACTTTTCAGTAATAAAACAAAATATGGCCTCATAAGTTCCAGATTCTTCTCTCTAAAATCCTGTTAATTTCATAAAGTTTAATGTTAACTAATTTGATTATAACATTACATTAAAATTATTATTAATTTCAAAATTTTATTAAAATATAGTTTAGAATTAATTTATTAATAAAAAAAGTTAAGTTTTATAATAATTATGGCAAATTTTATTATAATATAATAATTTATTACATATATCATGAAAATCACTTATGTAACATGACATAACATAATAGCATTTTACTATTACTTTAGCATACAAAACCTTTCCAGTTCTGAATGATACTCAGAATTGATACATACTGAAACTAGTGACTGTAAAAAGTAAGTACTTATAAAATAACTGTGCTAAATTTATTATAATGGGAAATACAGAGCAACTGACTATAAATTAAATTTAATAAAAAAATTTTAAATTCAAATAATGTATTAAAGATCACAACCTTCAAATTATTTTTCATACTGAAAAGTAATTAAACAAAAATTTTTAACATTTTTGGTAAAAACGTTATATGATACTTTTATCAATTACTTTAACATAATGTTATAAATGACACTTTTTTTCACAGTTCTTTTCATGGATGTTTACAGCTTATCATTAATTTGTAATGTCAGATCAAGTATTCAAGACCAGTCTGGCAGTTTTGTAATAATTTCAGGAAACCAAATGAATTGGTTTTCCTGAAATTATCATCACAACAAAGTTTATTTCAATGGAATTATTCACTAGAAGGAACGACTGATGAATAAATTCAATTTGAATGTTAAGAAAAAAATATCACAGTATTATTAAATTTGCTTTTATTTGTTATAACAAATATTATATTTTAAAATGAAATGTATTGTATAATTTCAATATCTTTTTTAATCTGTAGANATTATTATTATTGTGTTTCTACTGCCAACATCTAGAAATTAGAAACACCAATCCAAAATGTGCCTTGTTTTATGAAAATGAAAAATTGTATACTTATTGCAACACACAATAACCAAAAAACCTCTAGGAGTTTTGCTACCTAATGACAGCAAGAACATGTATTAATACTGCCATGCAATATTTCCAGAAGTGTTTTACAAAATTCTTATTAAAGCTATTCTATTTAAATTTAAGATGGCCAAGTGATGTAACGAATAGTATATTCGGCCTCAGGCCGAATACCGAATATTCTGCCAGGAGTGTGGCCGAATAGCCGAATATTAGGCAAAACTATTTGGCTTGATTAATGCACGTACGAAAATTGGCACGCAAATCGCATTATATGGCAAGGATCACGCACCCTGCTCTCTATTGGCCCACTGTCACTACACTTCTTCAATCGCGTTAATTCTTGACAGTTGTAGCAGACAGACATGAGCGTCATGGCAGTATGTTATAAGTGATGATATCAAATGTGGATAACAATGAAATGACCTACACCTGTAAATAGAGAGGTTGCGGCCAAAGTTTTCAACACGAAAACGTATACGTTGGATGTTCAGCGTCGCCTTCCTGTAAGCCTAGAAGTTTGACAATGGCATTTCGAATGTCAAGCATGATTCCACTGACGTTCCAAACGCCATTGTCAAATGTCTAGGCTTACAGGAAGGTGGCGCTGAACATCTGATGTACACATTTTCGCGTTGAAAATGTTGGCTGCAACCTCTCTAATAATGGAAAAAGAAGAGAGAAGGACCGCAAAGTGAAAATGTGAAAATATAATAAATATGAAATTTAGTTGATAACAATCAAACAAGTCGAGGCAGCTTATTGGCGAGAAATTCGCAGTCATCAATGCCAAATAATTGTTTTTGTAGACTTCGGAAAGCTAAATGCTGTAATTAATTTAATTAATTAATTTAAATAATTTAGACCTACTGGAAATGCATCTGCACGGTAAGCAGGAGTTGCGGGTTCGTGTCCCGCTCAAGGCCGATTTTTTCTTCCAGTAGGTCTAAATTAATTAATTAAATTATAATTATAATTATTAAAGTTAATATGAGATGGCACCTAACGTCTATCTCTAGTGCCAAATTGGTTTATAATTTATGTAATAGCCATAAATAGCCCAATATCATTCAGCAGTTGTTGATATTTTGATGCAAGTTAAGTTATTTTATTTGCAATCGATCTTTTTAAGAGGTTTGTGACTTTGGAACAGTACGATGAGTAAAAAAACGTCTTCAGTTTGGATTTACTTTGAAGAAAATGACAAAGATTTGCGTAATGTGCAGTGCAAAGTATGTGATACAAAAATTTCTCGTGGAGGTAAGGGAAAAAAAGCTTTGACGGCAGGTTTGATAAATCATTTAAAGAACAAATACAAGGAGGAGTATCAGAAAATACATAAATCTATCTCAACGAAAGAAAACATAGCGGATTATGTCATTCCCTGTTCAAGTAAGTCCATGAATCAATTAACCCTTTACGACTGCCAAGAAAAAACAAAAAGTTGGATATAAATGACCCTCGGGCTGTGAAATACCATTATCTAATTGCTGAAATGATAGCGATTGATAATGAACCACTGAACATAGTTGAGAGATCTGGTTTGAAAAGATTGTTAAATGAGATCCTGCCGAGATATGCCATACCGAGTAGACCGTACTTTTCAGAGAAAATAATTCCTGAACTTTATGGAAAAGTAGAAACAAAGATTAAAAAAAGCTCGAAGACACAGATTATATATCAATCACTACCGACTTGTGGACGTGCTTGCAAAACTCTGTCAGTTTCCTCAGTTACACTGCACACTGGCTTGACAGCAATTTTAACTTGACACATGCTGCACTTAATGTAAAACTTTGAAGGGCAACATACTGCGCAAAATATAGCAAATGCTCTGCAAGAAATACTGAGCCGATGGAAATGCCCTTTATCAAAAATTCACATCATTGTTCACAACAATGGGCACAATATTGTTAAGGCTGTCAGTGAGGCTAAAATGAATTCTGCATGTTGCTTCATACATACACTACAGTTAGTAATCAAAGACTCTCTCAAAATTCAACCTGAGATCAGAGAAACTATTGCTGTGGAATGAAAAATAGTAACCCACTTTAATCATTTGCGTACTGCACAAGAAAAACTGAAAAAAAAATTCAGGAAGAGCTGGGAATAGCCAAGCATAATTTAGTGCAAGATATAACAACACGGTGGAATTCTACCTTTTATATGTTAGAAAGGCTTCTTGAACAAAAACGAGCTATTTCCCTCTATCTAACTGATACAGTAAACATATCTAATCTGACTGCAGAGCAGTGGGAGATTGTAAACCAATTACTGAAATTATTAAAGCCATTTGAAGAGATAACAAAAATTACTAGCTCAAACTACTCATGCTTATCTGAAATTATTCCCCATGTTGTTACTCTTAACCTCTACTGCAACAAGGCCGTGTCTTCTGACCTAGCACCTAAATTAAAGTTTATGGCGATCGCCATGCAACAAGGGATAAAACAATGTTTTTCACAGATTGACGATAATAAAAACTACCTGATATCAACTTTGTTAGATCCAAGGTTTAAGACGAATTTCTTCATGAACCAACTGCAAAAAGAAAAGAGCCCGGCAGTACATTCTGGTTGAAGATTTAGTTTCAGACTATGATACCAGCAGCAATGAAAGCGTGCGTTCTTCTCCCGTGCAGTCTAAACGTAAAAGAACCGATGAGCCTGGACAAAGCATTTGCACGTCTTTCTGGGATTGCTATGATGAAGTAGTTGCTGAGAACTTCACCGATGATGACAACAGAGTCGAAATAGCTTCTACTTCAAAGAACATCCTAACAGGTGACCTTGATAAGTACTTGAGCATGAAAACTTTAAAGAGAAACGACGATCCATTTGCCTGGTGAGCTACACATAAATCTAAATTTTCCCAATGTTTAGTCAAACTGGCTACTAAGTACTTATCAGCTCCTGCAAGCAGCGTGTATTCAGAGAGGCTTTTTAGTGAAGCAGGAAACATATACGAAGAAAAGAGGAACAGACTTCTTCCCAAAAATGCGGAAAAGTTGATTTTTCTGCACCATAACCTACCACTTATTGACTTCAGTTATAATAAATAATTTTGTACAATGAAACAAAAAAGTTAATTTAATTTTCAAGTTTATAATAAAGGATGATTTCATAAAATTACAGATCATTAATTATTTTTTCACATTTTATGACCTAAGTTTCGATCTAATGTGCCCACGCAGTAAAAATTTTCATACAAATATTTTACCCTTTTTCACTCCTTTAGGGTTTAATTTCGTAAAATCTTTTCTTAGTACGTCTAAATTTTACAAAAGGAACACACCCTCAAATTTTTAAGATTCTAGCACCAGTAGTTTTGGCTCTGCATTAATTATCCTATCAGGACTTGTTCTTTTATATACGGGTATATAGATGACTAAACTACATAATAAATAGGTAGTTTTCATTTGATTTGTTACCCTTTTTTGATCTCTTAAAAAATAACTTAGTTATGTTACTTTTCCTTTGATCTTTTACATAAATAAGCAAAAAATTGCACTTTTTTGATCTTGAAATGTATGTTCAGCATTGATAAAAGTTACCAAAATGATTAATTTACTGTGTTTTGTTATTTCTTACTCCTGTTTTTAGGTATTCAGTATTCGGCCAAAAAGCGAAAAATAGGCCGAATACTGAATAGTGGCCGAATATTTGTTACATCACTACCAATAACCATACCATTTACCTTAAATGAGATATAAACTTAATATCTTTATAATATTTATGTTTACAATGATTTGTCTAATTCATAAACTTTAATAATTTAGATGATAAAATTATTTTCTTGATTGTGATATTATTTAGTTTATAAATTAAATTTCCATACATAAAGTAGAATTATTTGTTTTGTTCATTATATCAATTTTTATTTTGCATTTCATAACGCAAATATAATACTTAGACAAAATATAACACTAACTATTACATGATTTGCATGCAAAGGTGGTGATTTTCTGCTCTGATGTCATTTTTTGTGATCTGACATCATTAAAACTAATATCATGGAGTCTTATGCAATTTCCACAAGAGATAGTCATAAGGTCATGGATATTTGTTAGCTATTTAATGCATAACAATGCATTCCAGTCTACAAGTACAAGTAAAACATCTTCATATATTCAATATAGTCTTCACAAGATAGCTTAGGTGCCTTGACCAACAATTTTTGTTTTTGCACTTTTACTTCATGCCCAAAAAGAGCAGAAAAATTTTCTGGTCTTTCTGAGAAACACCTTAGCTCTCAGTTATTTATTTCCAGCTAAACTCATTTCACATTAGTCCATGCTATCACAAAGTTTGAAGAGTTCCCTATGGGACAAGGTTCACAGTGTTCTATAAAAAAAAAGCAACATCTCAAACTAAATAACATAATGTTGAAATTTGGCATGTAGAGAGATGACACACAGAATTTTTCAGAATACTCAAATTTGAGGAGCAGCAATTACATGAGCATAATTATGCATGAAAAATCAGTGGAAAATCACCAGCTTATGTTTGGCAAAACCATAGTCATTATGAGTTAAACACACCGTCTTGTTAGCTATTGTTGGGAATTGCAATAACTTTTGAAAAACTGTACCCCATCATCACTATTATTCTTTACATTCAGTTTATGATAAGCCCAAGAATGAAATTCTGTTGAAAGCTGAGGACCACCAATTATTATTATTATAATAATTGAATTTCAATGTTTGTTTTATAAACGCAATGTAGCGTAATAACAATCACTTGGCACTATTCATTCTTTTATTTCAATATTCATCGACAAATATTGAAATAAAAGAACGAATAGTGCCAAGTGATCGTTATTACACTACATTGCATTTATAAAACAAACAAAGATACGACACGATTTCAAAACATGGAAGAATTGAATTTCAAATTTTAAAAGAAAATAAAAGATTACATCATAAAGAAATTATCAAGAAAAATATATTAATATTTTTTAAATTTATGTATATTTGTTACAATTGACAATATAATCAAAAATTTTTCAATTCTTAATGTTTCTTCATACATTTGATATAAATAATAAAATATATTTTGTTACTCACTTTTATTTGATATTTTACTTTGCCAGCATAATGTTTAACAAAAAATGAATTCTCTTTACATTGAGGTAGCTCATAAAATTCATTATTTCGATAATGATTTTCAAATTTTTGTTGTAATGTAGCATCAGTTGCTCCAGGAAAACTAAAATATAGGATAAACAGTAAAAACTATGCATGTAAATAATTTTATACACAAAGAAAACTGACAGTTTAAAATCAATGTAAATCAAAATTCTTTAAACAATAGTGACTCTTTAATCCAAATTAATTAGTGCACTAGGTTGTGCAGATTAGTGGAGTTTTACGTAAAGAAAAAGGAAGGAAAATAATTGCAAACAAATATCTAAAAATACTTTTTTAAATAAATATATTTGGTGCATACATTTGTGTTAAAATACATAAAAAGTTTATATTAAATTTTACAAATTTAGCATGTTTTTAGAAAATATTTAGTAATATCTTTATTTCTGGCTGGAACATTTAGTGACCAACAGAATTCAGATTGGTAAAAGCCCATATACATTATGTTGCTAAAAAATAATTTTTTTTGGTTTAAAAAAATTTTTTATATGACCTAAAAAATATGTATAACAATATAATTATAATAAAAAATTTTGAAAAAACACAAACTTCTAATTAGAAAATTCTTGAGAATTCCATAATCCTGCATCTGCAAGTGTATAGGAACACTACTGGTAATTCAATGATCCAAAACTTATGGTTTAATTATGTTTATTTTGGTTAATTACATATATAAATAGATGCATTTCAGGTCAACATTTTACAGCCCCTCATCACTAACTAAAATTATTAAGAACTAAGTATAAGACAAAATTATTTAAATTTAAAAAATAAAATAAAACTGAACATAACATTAATATCTTACTTTGTATTGAATGAACTATCTCTTTAAATATGAAAGTAAGTGAACTTGATACGAAACATATTACACACTGTGTGTAGTATGTTCGATATGTTTGCAAGATTACAGAATTCTCAAGAATTTTCTAATTAGAATATATCAGTGATCCCAACAGAAAAAAAAAACTATTTTATAAACACTTGTTTAACAAATTTTTAAATTCATGTATTTCAAAGCTAAAAACCTAACAATATTTAAGTTCTTTTATAACCTAATTTATTGTGTTACATAAAATTATGATAGAAATAAATACAATAGTACCCACATATTGTAATCAGATATCATCTGTCATCTAAGGTTATAAGAATTAGCAAGTCCTGAATCATATATACACTTAAAAGTTTGTTATGATTATCACTATCTTCAGATAAATATAAATTTCTTTAAACTCCTTTTACATGCCATAACATATCATCAATAATTTTAACTATGTGACTAATAATATGCAGAGTTATCATCATCAGTCTTAGCCAATGCTTTAAATATTAAGTGTTAACTGATTTTATTATTTGCTTGCATTAAATTGCTAAAATTTCTTATTTCAGTTATATGCTTGATGAATGATTAATTAATAACAATTAAAATCTTTAAATGCATTGAAAAAATTTTTTCATATGTCCTTTTAAATGTCAGCTAATTATATGAATTTTCACTAACTGTAGTTCACTAGGTGATGAAGTAAATGATAACAGGATGACAGCATTAAACAAGTGAATTGTGAAAGTGATTACAATAAACAGATTCTACTGTATCATATTATTAAACTTCATTAAAGCATTACACTCAGTCCTCAATATACAGCCAGGATATACTCTGGAGAAGTTGTCCATGAAGTGAAATACCATATAATGAATCATTTATTTAATACAAACCCATACAAATTCTACAGGATCCATTCCATTTTAGCATAAAAATATGGAAAACCAGAAATTTTTACTTGAAAATGATTTTTTTGTTATTTTATTTAAAATAGAGTAATTAATAGACAGAGCCAAATAACTAAAAATACATTAAAAACTTTAATACACACCAATGATGTTTTCTAAACTTTTTAAGGCAAAATATATAAGCAGAAATAAACTCTTCTTACTTGATTTGTGGTCCAAGAGTTATACTGTTGCTAAATGCTTTTTATACTATATTGCAAAATCACGTGCAACAACACACACAAAAAGAAATGCACAAGTCAAATGAATGTTTAAGTAAGTAAATCACTTACTTAAAGTCATGTCTGAAAGTGAAAATTTCAATTTTATGCAGTTAAAACCAAAACCAATTTTATTAACATCTTACAGCAATGTTGCCAGTTGATTTCACCATTAATAAATAAAAACATTCCTTTGCATTTTTGTTTTATAATAAAATAAATAATGAAATAAAAATAGAGTATAAACAATTATTTTATGTTACATTTAATGCATTAGTAAATGGAACCTTATTTAGTGCACTTTGATAGTTGCAGGTGTGGTAGATGCATGTTGTGCCAGCATCAGTAAGTGCCTATTATTTTTTGTGTGATATAATGAAAAACTTTTTGGGTCATAAAATTAAACTGAGCTATAAAACCAGAAAATCATTATAGCAAAAAGCCATTTAAAGAGAACCAATTGTACTAAGTTTTCTTGTTAATTTATTTTTAATATTTACACAAACTCGTTTATTCTTCATCATTATTGTAATATAACAATAAATTTATTAAAAGTAAAACTATTTATATATAAAAATTAAAAAGTTTTTGTAAAGTTAACATTGTTATATTTGGAAATATATATTTATAAGTATAAAGGTGCAGCAAGCATATAATTAAAATATAGGAGATAAAACTATTCCCTAAAAATTTAAAGAATTATTGGTTATAGTTAATTACAGATCATTTTCAATTGCAATTATTCAAACAGTAAGTCGTAAAGTATTGAAAATGTAAAAAAATTACTTATAAAAAATATATATATTTTTTAAATCTTCAATTATCTACCTGCACTGATCATCTAACAAACACAGTAATCCATGAGGACGTCCTTCAATTAACTCTAAGCAACCTGTGTTATCTTTAAATTCAATGTTTTTCCATTGAATTCCTTCACGTTCATATTCTTCCTGTTAAAAAGTTATTTATATAATTAGAAAAATTGATGTTTTGAATTTACAAGAATATCATTAAGTTATTAAGTTAACTATTAAATTCTATTAAATACAACTTTTAACTATTTTTCTCCGATATGTTTCAATATAAAATATTTTTTTAATGAAGATATAATTCTAATATTTTGTTTAAATGTTATTATATTATATTATATATATTATATATTATATTTTGTTTCTAATTATGTTATGCATCAAATGGTGGACCATATGTGTGACAAATTAATTTCACATAAAATGATATGTACCTAAAAATTTAAAAATATACAAAGGTAATATTGATAATTATCAAGTTTATTTTGTTTTTTATGTTAATATATATATATATATATATATATAAATTNGCAAATTATATATATATATATATGTTAGGCTCAAAGACCGAAATCACTCACTGAGCAAAAAAACGACCACAACACATGGTTGTTTCAAAATGGCCACGACGCAAATTTTGCTTCATGGCATTTGTAAAAACGGCCACAACGTGTTGTGGCTAACTCAAAACGACCACAAAGTGAAATTCGAGTTGTAGCTTTCGTGATATTTGATCACTACACATTGTGGTGATTAAGAAAAGCCATAATGCGTTCGAACATTAATTAATTAACTGATGCAACCACAATACAGGATCATACGACTCACAGTGGTTTGTAACTTTAAAATATGGATTATAGGCTCAAAACATTTTTATTTATAATTTTTAAAGCCAAACAACATTAGTTCTACAAGTTTTTCTAGAAATTTAATTTTCATACTTATATTTTATTTCTTTGATACGAATACTGTCGCAATTTTTTCGCTACGTTATAGGAATCTCCGTTATAGGAACCCACGTTATAGGGGGGGGGTCGACTGTACGTACCATTTGTATGCATTAAGTAATTTTAACATTTCTGTTTATGTAATTTTAATATTCCTATTGTTTTCAAGTCAGTAAAGCATGTAAGTTTATTTCAATCAATAAAAAGTATTTTCAATATGTGATTTTAGACTAAATTCAAAACCCCCCCTAATTTTGGTTTATCCAGATATCATTAATCAAGATCAAGTCTTTCATTTGATCTAGATAAATAAGGTTTTATTATATTTGGCAATAAATATGTTGAAAATGTTATTTTGTAAAAAAAATTTCAACTATATCATCAACATTTTAATTAAAAATATATTATTTAAAATATTTATATTTTATATTCTATTTAAAAAGTTACTACTCAGTAAGTGCATTATACATTTAAAAGTAATTCTACATCTAAAATGATTAATGATTAATCTTTTGTTAATCAGATTTTAATTTTCTATAAGAAATAAAATATTTAGAAAACATTCAAACCTGTTCATATTTGAAGACATGCTGATTAAAATAATATTGTAAATGCTCATTTGCGAAATTTATGCAAAACTGTTCAAAGCTATTATGAGATCCAAAATCTTCAAATCCAAAAATATCAAGTACACCAATACTGTTTCCCTGTCACATAAAAATTCTCGTTTTTAATAAGTTTCACATCAATCTAAGAAAGTATTAATTATTATTAATAAGGTTAAAACATAATTATTAATATTAATAATAATCTATCTGTTTTAACTTTAAACAGGCCAACTTCTAATAAAATAATTTAATATATTGGAGTGTGAAAAAAAACTAAAAGGAGAATAATTTCAATGTTAATATCATTATTGTAAAACTTTACATTTCACTTATTTTTATTTATTCTAATACTGTAAGGTCTCATTTTATGCAGTGGATACGTTCTACAGAAAAGCGCATAAAAAAAAATTTGCATAAAAAAAGACTTTACTTGCCTTGAAAAAGTAGGGATACGTTCTGTAATTTTCTAAAATTGCATAAAATCAAAACAACGAGTTAAAATTAACTTAAAACCGCATAAAAAAGTTTGCAGAAATGAAAAGAAATAGGCTGCTTAATAAATTACTTCAAATGTCTGAAAGAAATTCATATAAAAGCTTAAAATAAACTTGTATTCAAACTTAATTCAGTTTATTTTATTGAAAAGTAATACAAGGGGAATCCCCGAATTGCAAAAGCTCACTCTAAAAACAAATCACTGACATCTGGATGTGAAGAGTTAATTAAAACCCCTTTAGTTCCTCGCCCGAGTTAACTCGGGCAGGTTACATAGCATTACATAAAACACGATCCTTAAGGCCTGAAATTTGTTTTTTTGAATTTTTGGAATGTTTTTTAAGTCTCCAAACTTTTAAAAAATATTTAAAAATATACGGCCAGCTAGTGTTCACCCTACTTTAAACCCTTGTCCTCCCGCGACGTCTATGAGAATGCCCCGGGAAATCCAACTCCAGCTGTGTTCAAGGTCATCCAGATGTGTAAACAATGACTCATCGGTGTTAAATTTCACAGAAGGGCGAGACAAAGGAAGTTAAACTTTGAAGCTTTTTCTTCAAAATTAACGCATTTCTTTCGTTTTTTTTAGTTTTAAGTATTTTTTATGTTTAATTACATTTATATCAAAAATTGCTAGGAACTAAAGCGATTAAGGTAGATCTAGCTGTCCTTTACATCCATAAACGTTATATGTCAGTGGAACAAATGGAGTGAGCTTTGAGCGTTCCACGATTTTTGGAGACTGTCTATACGCGGGCTTCCTAAACAAGCCTATATGTATGTTTGTCCAAGAAATTTTTGGATGAAATACAAACCGCACAACTTCAAAATCGCATAAAAATAATCCGCATAAAAAGAGACCTTACAGTATATACAAAAAATCAATATCAATAACATATTTTAAAAATTAAGCGTATAAAAGGTAAATTATGCAATATTCAACTGAAAGATTATATTTCCTCTCCAGCCAAATCAGAGAAGATAGAGTTATAAATTATATAAGAAAAAAAATGAATATAACTACAAAAAAAAAATTACAATAAACTGAAACTAAAATGTGCTAATTTTACTTTTATAACATGTATGTTACTTTATAAAAATTTATAATTCTAAATAATTACAAATAAAATAATTTATAAAAAAATTATTAACTAAAAAACTGAGTAAATATTTATTGTCCAATGTAAAAGTTCAATGATACATTTAAGATTTTGAATTATTCTTATTATAGATTTTTTTATTATTATAAATAATAATAAAAAATCTAAATTAATATTATTTGTCATGTTTCTTTCAACTGACAAAAGTTCATTTTAGCCAACTGTAGGCAGTGATATCACAGATTTTGTGATGTCACTGCCTACCACCAAAAATACTAAAACACATTTAACTACATGTTTAGTACTTTCATTTTAGAAATAGTAAGTTAATAAAACAATTTAATTATTAAGAACAAATGATTTACATAAAATTGGCTATGATGATGTTACCATTTAATCAGTATCTTTTCACCAAACACCAATAATTTATTTTATTGTTTCACATAAAATCTGTTATTATGTGAATATTTTGAAAGTATTTTAAAAATTTATTATTATTATTTTCCAACTACTTTTGATGTTTCTTTAAAATATAATTATTGCCTATTAAACTATATCACCTTAGAAAATAAGACAAATGTTTAGGGCCTGTAATTTAGAGGCCCAGCCACAGTAACTCATTTTTTAAACAGAAAAATTCTGTAAACATTATTTAAGAAATTCAATAAGACAGAAAAGGCTAAGGTCTTAGCAATCCTTGCTATAAATAAAGATACAGTAATACCCCAAACTTATGCGATAGGTGAGACAGAGCGATAACCGCGTAAGTTGAATTCGCGTAAGTAGGGGTATAATTTCGCAATTTGTGTAAAATCCAAATTAAATGTATGTAAGCTAATAAATGTTCTCATTAACTTTATCTCAGCTTTTGATTCGTTCACAGTTACAAGAAATCACCACAGAGTCTCTCGAGTCTCCATAGATATAAACACAGAAATAAATAACACAAAATAAATTGTAGCTATGTGTCAATTCCGCGCAGCATGTCCGAACATATAAGATAAACAATAGTGTGAGGGGGGAGTGAGTAATCAAGAGTTGCGTGACATTCAAACAAAAGACGAATCGACGAGATTTGAAAATCGTGTAACTCCGGGTTCGCGTAAGTCAAGGTATTACTGTACTCTCAAATGGCTAGATTGTAAAGATATTGATCAATTTTCTGAAATGAAAATCTGAAAATGAAAAATTTTAATTTTTTAAAAGCTGATTAATGACTATAATTATATACAGTGGATGATCGGTTAAAGAACAAATCGGATAACGAACACTTTCGCGAAAGATTTTTATGATCGGACAACGAACACATGATCGGATAACGAACACTTCACTGAACAGACATAAAAAGAAGCGACAAAAATAGCAAATACCAACTGATTTTCCTTTGTTTTCAGGTAATTTTTTGGAGCGCGGGAGACCTCAACGTTGACGCTCAACTGATTAGATAGTATCTCGCGAACTTTGAAATACTCCCTTGTAATTCCAACCTTTTTATTTTTCTGACAAACAATTCTTTTATAGTATTCGTGAGACTGTCGGGCGGGCACTCATTAAGTTTTGTGTCGGTTTTTATTTTCGAAAGGTGAGAGTATAATAGCAAAGGTAGAGAGTGAGCAGATGTCTGATGTTGCTGAACAGATGGCTTAAACAGGTCTACAGTAGGCCACAGTTCAATCTTATCTAAGAAAGATACTGTATTATCGAGAAGACTCAAGCAGCTAAAGGAGTAACAAAAATCACATCTGAGAAATAAAGAACAATGAAGAGCTCATAATGGAATCTGAAACAGATCTGATGACAGAAGAACGCCAATAACTCTTGAATGGAGAACACCAAGAAACTCAGCAAGATACGTTTTATTCTGAAAAAGAGGATTAATGCCGATATCTGCTATTAATTAAAGATCTTTTGAAGAAATGGGGGATGTCAGATCAACGGTCTTAGAATGGCATACAAACCAGGTTGAGGTTAATAGGCTTGGGGATCTCTACAATTACAATGCTATTAATTACTTCTGAAAAATCCTGAAGAAGAGAGAAAAGCAATCGACATTAGACAGATTATTTAACTCCTACAAACAAAAAACCATAACTAATAAAAATGCACGTCTGTGTGTATATGTATTTTTATTACTACATATAAATAAATGTAGTAAGAAAGTATATATTTTTTATTTTGGGGTGTCTCCAGAATGAATTAATCAAATTCCCATACAAACCTATGGTAAATTGATAATCAGTTAATGAACAATTCAGATAGCAAACAAAGTCTTGGAACGGATTATGTTCGTTAACCAATCACCCACTGTACTCATAAAATGATAATCATCTTTCTGTTAACACAGAGTTTTATCATTTTATGAGCATAGGAGCCTAGAGACAAACTTTTGGCATGAAAATTTGGTTCTATTTGCAAAAGATGACAAATCATCAAACTTCAAATTTTTCTGCTTTAAAATTGTCTCTAAGTCATAAAACTCTGATTCTCACCTCATGATATAAGAGGCTTGTGAAACAGTGGTACTAGGAATGCCACATACATCCATAATGCTATGCTCAACCATCTGTATCTTTGTATTATTGTTGAAAGTAATCATTTTGAACACATTCTGTAACAAAATAAAGCTCACTTTTTTGTATCAATTTTTGCAACGTTGTCTTTATCCATAAGACCGACCATCAGAGATTATTTGTATGTTACACTAAATTTTTTAAATTGATTCCCTTCAGTTATTTCAGCAATGAAACAAGCATGCATCACATGCATGCTTGTTCCAATGCTGGAAAGATTCTTTTGCCCCTGGATAGTTGTTTAAGTGGGCATCCTTTATATCTGGATACCATATTTTAAATAATTATATATTATTTAATATTTTTATATGATGAATTGATTTTACTATCAAAATGTGTGCACCAATGANTTACATTATTTAAAATTTCTTTAGAAGCAACTTATTTAAATGGGACCCCAATTTAAATTCTGTCTAAGGCTTGCTAGAGGTTTAATCTGGCACTGTGTTTATACAAGATAACCTGAGCATGGCCAGGTACATCAGCTAGTATATAATATTTGTGGGTAGTAGTATGGCTTGAATTCTGTGCTATTATGTATTCTGAAGAAAGTTCATTCACAACTGAAGACCTGATATGAAAATTATCATAATCTACAGGTTTAGGAAATGAATAGGTCCAGAAAAAGTACTATCAATATCATCCATAATCACAAATAGCAGAATAGGAAAGAAACTCTAATAAACACCTACCCTAAAAAAATCAGGACAGTAGGCATTTGTTGTGAAAGCAAAGGCATAAATCAGATACAATAAGCTCATCATGAGTCATTGCCTCTAGGAATCCTTACACCTAAACATATCCTGCCATATTAGTTGTTGGATTCTGCAATGGAAAGGTTTTGGCTACTGTAAAATATTGAGAAAACTGCCTTTGAGTCTAAGGCAGAAGCAGAAACATATGTGGAGTTCACTCAGCACCATCTCTGCAAGAGTATCGATTTTAAATGGATTTTTAGGTAAAAGGTTATTTTCTCCAGATGATTCAGACAACTTATACTCCATGTGCTCAGATATAATCACATTGCACCCATCCATCAATGTGTTAAGCTTCAGCAGTGTGAAAGAAAGTATTATGATTTTAGGGGATGTCTTAAAGTTAAGGTTGACTTTGACAACCTTAACTTTAAGACTTTCTGTCAATTAGAAGTATAATATCAGTGCTTACATGAATGACTTCATCATGGGCCATGCACCAGTTTAGCTGCAAAAAAATGTGACAGCAGAATGTGTCAATACATAAGCCAAACAGAATCCAGTACTTCCAGGTCAACAATGTGAATGTTCTGCACTGATCTATAAAGAAGTCCAAAACTAAATGTCATAGAAAATATCAGGAATCTTTTAGAAGCGTAGATATACTAAGATCAACAGTACAGTTACAGTATAACCACTATAAAGAAATAATTGATAATATTAATGTAAGTGCTACAAATTTCAACAAAGCTTTGATCAAAGACCCATGTAAATCTGTATAAAATGACTTCTTGAAGTAGCAGAGAAGCAAGAAGATCAGACAGTGAAAAAACCAGACCTTCATTCTTGTTTTTAACATGACATGCATTTGATTCTTTGGTGGTAAACTTTAAGTCCATATTAAAATCTTACATTTGATAAAAACTGTATAACAAAATTTCACACAAACTGTTTCTGTCTTTTCATACTATTACATCCCCAAACCTCAATACTCATGAATGTGCCACATTATATGCCAGATTGAAGTGCATTATGATAGAAAACATTTTGGCCAGAAGTGTAATGTTTTTAATCTAATTATATTGCAAATGAGTAATTTTAACAAATTATTTGATATATCAATTTTCTTCATAATTATGTGCCATACATTCCTCTCTCTTGAAATTCTTTAGTTTGTTCTCTTTCATTTGGACATATTTAAATGAAAATTATACAAATGTAATAGTAAAAGTAAATATAATAGCAAAAATAATAATACTTTGTGTTCACGAGCATCCTGCTTTGCTAACAAAGCATGATTAACTTGCATGACAATCCAATCAAATAATGCACTATAAAGACATTTAGCCATGGCATCCCTTGTTGCAATGGCCTAGAATAAAAATAAAAATAAATTAAATTCAAAGTAAAAATAATTATTTATTTAAAGTACTAAAAATCTTACTTCTGGCATTTTGTAATGGAATATTAAAGTTTCTCCTCTTGTCTTAACATGTTTGCAAGTCAGGGCAGAATTTAAAGTTTCTTCTTTTACCTGAAAACAGTTATATTGAAGTATATTCTTTTTAGTTTTATTATAAAGTAATAAAATAATTAAAAACAAAAACTTCTGGTAATTATATATATTTATAAAATTTTACAGAACTTTTTCTTTATAATATTTTTTGAATATTAATATATTAATTCATATTTCTTTATTATTTTGTTGTTGTTATTATAAGCAACAACCAAAATGATGGAAGCAGCCAGTCCATCATAATACATCTGTTGAGGATATTTTTAAATCTTAAGTCCAATCTCTCACGAAAAACATGTCAGTTTTGTTATGATTCTTACTTAAGGAAGCTAAACAATATCAGACTTAAAAACAAAAAAAAAAAAAAATTATTAAATTTGTTAGAGCAAAATAGCTCAGATATTAGTTTGTTTTTCCCAAAAAGTATCTAAAAGTTGTCTACATATACTAATATAATTTCAAGTTAATCTAAAATCTGAAAAAATCATTTAACATTTGACCCTTGTTCAGAACTAATCACCTCTGATAAAATATTGGCAGAAAAGTAAATATGATTACTTCTAAAACAGCAACATACCCAATTAAATTAAAGAAATGGAAAGAATAAATGAATTTCAATCTTTTCTACCTCCCAAAATATTTATAAATTAATAAATACTTTAATCAACTTTTCATTATTCTATAATAAACAAAAACAACTTAAACTTAATCTATAATTTGTGGAAAGTGAAGTTAAACAAAAAAGAAAAAAAAAAGTTTTATTTAAATTTTATAACTTACCCCAAGTAATTGAGAAATAATGCTAACTGTTGCGGGATTATTTATAACAACAACTTCATCACTATAATAATTGGATTTCTGTGAACAAAATATATACTCTTTTAATTACTAATATTAACAAATATTTTAATCTTAAATTATTAACATAAATAAACTTGTGTGTTTGTTAAATTATACAATTTTACTGATATTTTTAACATTCAATTTAGTTAATGCAGCATTTCTCAACTTTTTTAAACCCAAGGACCAGTAAATGTCTAAAAAATTCTACAGACTACTAAATTACAGTAGAGCGTCGTTTATCTGAAAGTAGGTTATCCGAAAGAATTCCAGTCGACAAATTTAAATTTTTGTTAGTGCTGTGGCGCTGCAATCTTTGGCTATATTTTGGGCTATTTCAATATTTTTTTTGTTGATGTGTGTGTTTTAGCTGGCACCACTAACACTTTAATGTAGTGTTTTTCTGAGGACTATGTGTCGTGCTGAATCAAACGTTTTTGATACTAGATTAACTTCTAAAGTATAATTTTTTTTTTTTATATTTTTCAATATATTTATTTTGTTTGTAAAAAATAAAGAAATAATTTTTAATGATACAATAGCCACGATTATTATTTTAAAAAGTTTACATTAGGCTTAACATTGACAAAAATTCAACACAAAGTGACACGCAACGGAGAAAAATTTCAACATGGGATGGGTTAATATATTTTTTCGTACATAATCGGTTATCCGAACAACCCCAGTCCCTAACTGATTCGGATAAATGATGCTCTACTGTATGTAGATCTAATTTGTTTTAAACCTATGCAGATATCAATATTTGAGACATATTGTGCCATTTATAACATAATAAATCTAAAATCATGTTTTGAATATATATGGAAACATTACACCAACCAAAGCCGAATTATTGGGCTAGACAGGGCTATAATAATAATAATTTATAAGATAATTTGGTATTAGAGTTAGGCGTTAGGTGCCATCTCTTGCTAAATTTAATAATTATNTATTAATAATTAAATGCTAAGTAATTTGACACTAGAAGTAGGTATTAGGTGCTAAATCTTGCTAAATTTAATAATTATAATTTAATTAAATAATTTAGAACTAACTGGGAGAAAAGAATCGGCCTGGAGCAGGACTTGAACCCACAACTCCTGCTAACTGTGCAGACACGTTGCCAATTACACTATCCAGACCTCCAGTCCGATCTCGTCTTCCAGTATATATAAGCTTACATTACGACCATCAATGGCCATTACAATAACGGCTGGGGACACATCAAGCGCCCACGTCCTGTAAACATCTCCCAAGGCACTCAACCGGCCATCACAACCCTGGCAGGGCATATATATATATATAAACAAACTTTAACTAACCCATTGATGAAGTTTGTTTATATGGAAACATAATTAATTAAACTGGAAGTAAGTGAAAAGTGTTAAAAGTGAATCATCATTAAATAAAGATTTAATCTTTATTAATTTAAGTCTGCTTGTGGGCCACCTGTCTCATCATTGCATATCACAGGTTAAAAAACTGATTTAATGTATTACAAATTATCAAGTATAATACTTAAAAATTTATTTTATTTTTGATTTCATTAACATTTATGTTAATAGCACAAATATTTATAGAAGACCATTTTCAAAGTAAGCTGCCCACACCATTTATCAAGGCAGTCCTAAAAATCTTTCTTGTGGTGTGTGATGGTTTTCATAATTGCAGTTTCCACATTTAGCAACTACTAGCAGATAACCCAGCGTTGCTTGGGCAAAAAGTAATGACAGCAAAGATTAAGATTATTACATTACAGCCAATCTTACCCGTTTTCACAGAATGCAAGAATTAGGTTCCCATTTCCAGGCTAATTAGAAAATTTTTAGATGGGTCTAAAATTATGTTCAAAAACTGCATCTGCACCTGTAAATCTTGCATGTTGCTTTCTCTTAACACTTCCATTGTTAAAGCCCTTGTTAAAAATCCCTTGTTAGTGTGCGTTCTTGTGACGTACCCTAAAGCCAGATGAACACATGCGGCGCGGCAAGAAAAAGCAGCAGGATGATGTCACTTTTTCTCACCACAGAAGTCAATTTTGTGCCGCTTTTCTTGTGCTGCAAAAGTTGGTTGAATTTTATCTTTTGCAGCAACCACTGCCAAGATGCATTTCTATCAGCCAATAACAGTTTGTCTGGTAGTAACATGAGAAAATACAATCATGTGGTGTTTTAATGGCAAAAAGTTCGATGTGGTTAACCAAGATAACTAACATCAGAATAAAGAAGAAAGGATAATAAATTTAACACAAATTCTACACAAATAATCATATATAATTTAATTCAAAGAACAAAACAACTGAATCTTACTCGAAATAGTATTCTTTATCGAGGAATAAGTGTATTTTGTACACTAGTTCTTTATCAATCCAAGAAAATATCTCTAATCCAAAATCTTCGACAAAATCTTCTAACTAAATAAAGCAAGCTGTACAAAACAAAATTTGTAAACACGTGGATAGCGACAATATTGATATCGTTCACCATCTTGAATACTGAACGCATGTGCCAAAATGTAAGCAGATTGCCACCGCATGGCAAAGATGCGCTTGCAACACCGCTTTTCCTTGCCGCGCTGCATGTGTGCATCCGGCTTAACAGTGTACCAAATTTCAAGTTTCAACTCCTAACCATGCTGAAATGCTCATATACATGTGTGCCATCTATCATAGGATAAATATACTATGCCAGAAACCTTTGCGGGAGTGTATTAAAAAACTTCCCAAAGTTTCATGGCAATTGGATAAATGGTGTAGTAATGCATGAAGGACTGATGGACAGACATATCTATATATATAAAAATGAATGTAAGTCATTCTCAGTTAATGAATATCTAACCAATATAAGTATAAAAATACTTTCTCAATTTCAATACTTCCTTGATCTTGGTCTGCAGACTTTTATCTGTTTCTAATACACAAGAAGTTAAACAATTGCAGTTCCAATCAACTAGAGATAGAAATCAACTGACAGGAGCTTATGAATACATTAAAAAATAGCTTCCAGGCTGCTTTGACAAAAGGCATGGATACAGTTAGAAATATGTGGCTATAGTAGGAACTTGTTTTGAAAGTCATGTGGTGTAAGTGTGCTGTGCAATAAAACCTGTGCCAAAAGTTCAGTTTATTTTTGACTATTACATTTAAAATTTGTTTCTCAAAACTATATACAGTGGTGCCTCATATAACGTACGCCTCGAATAACGGACACTGCGAACAATGGACTTTCTGTTTGACTGTTACGTGACTCGAGCAACGGACTGGCTGCGAACAACGAACTTTCTGCGAACAAGTGCGAATGATGTTTCCACTCGTTTGCCGTTGCCAATGACAATCTGCTATTTTTATAATACTATATATTAGTATTATTAGAATATATTGATATTATTAGTATATCTGAAGTACAGAGCTCCCGTTGGGATTCGGCTTGCTCTCTTGTTTATTACGTACAGTACATCACCTCAGTGCAGAGGGGTATTTACATTTATTCAAGTGTTGTGCAAATCATGGCTTCTAAAAAACAGAAAGGTGATTTCAATTGAAACAAAGCAAGAAATCGTCAGAAGGAGTGAAAGTTGACAAAAACTTCCTTGTCAAATGGGCAGAGGTTCAGGAGTTTACCAACACTCATTATCCAAACAGAGCTGAGGCCAACAGGATCAATGATCTCTACAATGACACCCTTGCCCGTCATTTCCGACAAGTGTTGAAGAAGAGAGAAACACACCACCTTGGACATGATGTTTTCACGAAGCCAGCTGTCAAAAAACAAAGGATGAAACAAGAGGAGTTTACCCTGCAAGCTCCGGTAGCCTCTTCTAAATCTGACTCCGATTAAAAAACAATAAAGAGAGACCTGCTGTAATGTGTAAAAAGTCTGTATCTGTATGAATGTATCAAAAAAGTGTTCCTTCACCTGCTCACAACATCTGACTACTCGGCATAATTGATGACTGCTCCATTTTCATTTTTTTATGCTGTGGAACAAATTATATGCTTTAACATGTATTTCTATGGGAAAATGCGTTTTTATAACGGACTTTTCACTTAATGGACATGCACCTGGAACGGATTAAGTACGTTATACGAGGCACCACTGTACTTAAGTAATTAAAAATTACACATCAAAACAGATTATTTTCATAATACAGTAGAACCCTGATTATCCAAGATAATATGGATCAATGCTATCCCAAATAACTGAAAACTTAATGAGCAGATTGTCACAGCCATTTTGAATTAAAACTTACAAATATGAAAGATTTATATATGATGTGTCATTTTTTATATCTCTTTATACCTTAATGAATTTGATTATATATAAAAATGATTTTTACATTTATTATACAGCTAACATTTACAATATATATAATAGTTTATATGTATAAACTATTAATACTGTATTTTCACAGAATGACCAGCATGCCACATAAAAACAGGGTTGACTAGCATGCCAGAAACCCCAGGATTACTAACATTCTGGTTAAACTGCGACTAAAATATAAAATTAATTACATCTAACAAAACTAGTTGTTAATTAAACATTAAACAAAAACATTCTTCTACATACAATAAAATAACAACATTGTAATTTGACTGACTTAAAATCAGGAAGAGAGTTTTCATTTACAAGACAATGAAACAATTAACAACTAATTGACATTAACTGTAGTAGTAGTAGTAGTAGTAGTAGTAGGTCAGTGTGGGCTATACAAACAATCTACCCCAAACTTAAAAATAACACTATCCTCTCAAATTTCACACAAAGCCAATGTTAATTGATGTAAGCTGAGATTTGTAAGTTTTACAGCCATTTTCTTAAATTTAATACATTTTTTTTTTCAGTTTTGATAAAACAATAAAACACACACAAAAAAAGCACTTTAGAATTCCAAGAGTATTTTATGTCCTTAGAAAAAATACAAAATGAATAAATTAAACATATAATCGTAGTTTTTGATGTAATGCTGACAGTTTCACAGTTTTAAAATAAAACTCATTCATTTTTACATCATGTAACTCATTCTTTTTTTTAATGTGCCCTATAGAGAGAAATGTATAACCTCACTTAAACCAGCATGTCAACTTTTACCGTATGGAAATATCTGATTTCCTGGTCGAACCCAAATAAACTGGCAAGCCAATCATTCTGTGAAAATACAGTATACAGGCCTGGGAGTACCATTTCCCCTTTGAAAAAGTGAGAAAAGTGAGTTGAAATACAGAATAAGTGAGTAAAAAGTGAGTGCAATACAAGTAGCCCTCGGTTTATGCTGGCTCAATTTATGCCGATTCAAAATAACTCCGCTGCGCAATTCACCATTTCGCGGTGTAATTCCCCAATTTTCCCTATGCTAGACTGATTTTTATTTCAGTGTCGAGGTATTTACCGAGCCGCAACATTGTATATTAGTTACAAAAGATTTTCTGTTTAATATTATTGGGTATGCATACATTTGCATTAAATTAATATTAAAATACTAAACATTTAGGTACCCACGAGTCAAGTTATTAAACTTAATAGTCCAACAAATGGTGTCTGAATCAATAGTGCCAATGAATGTATCCCGTATCAGATCGTTCAGGAAAACACTTTACGACGCAGTAGCACTTCCAGCGATCACAAATCATCATTAGTGAGACAAATCTACTTTTCATTGGCCAGACGATATCTATCTCTTCTTAGCCACCTTCAATTTTCCTGCTCAAACTGACCTTATATATGGGCTATGGCAACCAGTGGTCGACCAATCAGTGTCTCCGCTTGTCTGTAGCTCTATGTCGGGTTAATGTATCCTTTCAACAATGGAAAGTTTGATGGATGAACTTTGTGAGTTAGACAATGATTGGGAGAGAAGTGCAAATGTAAAAAGGAGCATCATATTCGACCATATTCCGAAATTCTCAATGAAAGAAAACAAAAATGTAAACAATTAAAGATGGTCTTTAAGCCTCTGTTTTAAAAGTCTCATAGTGGCACCAACGTAAACGAGATCTGAATTAAAACAGTGGTCACTTAAAGGAATAGAATACACTCCTGTACTATTGTTACGGTTTCCTTTCTTCTTATCATTTTGTAGAATTCTATAAATCGTAGGATTACAATGATAAATTATTCTTAAATTATTCTTGTGAGCTAATTTTTTAATCATCGAGTGTAGGAAAGGTTATTAAAGATGAATACTTCTTTCCAAAAAATGTACGAGATCCGAAACTAAAATTTTTTAATAAAAACATTTCACTTTATTTTATGATAAAATACGTTTTAAAAATTAAACTTATATGTATTTTGCATTATATTGTATTAATAAACAAAATTATTTGCTTATTTTTCACTTATGTAGATCCTAACACTATACCTCACTGTAAATATGGGTTCATTTTACGCTGATTTCATTTGTGCCGGATTTTGTAGGAATGGAACTGCGGTGTAAACTGAGAGCTACCTGTAGTGACAAAACAAAGTGAAAACATGGAAAGAAAACTCAGCAAAATAGCAGTAAAAGTTTTTTATTTTTATTGTTATGGTTAAATACATTTTAAAACTTTTTGTATATACTGTAATATTTCCAGTAAACCATGAATACTTAATAAGTCTTTGGCTTCTTCTGTAAATAATCAGTCAAGAAAGATGATGTTCTTTTATTAAGATTTTTCTGAATGTTTTCAACTTCCTTCTTTTTTGCTTCATCTTGCTTTTGAACACTTTTAACACTAGCAAGCATGACATGTGCTGCCCGTATTTCATTCATATTCTTGCTATTAATGGCCTTCTCCAGTTTTTTGTTTGCTGCTTCTAACAAAACCTGGCCTGTCTCGTGTATTTCACTTCTACTTTTTTCTGTTTTAAACTCTGCTGCAGTGCCATAATCTTTTCCTTGACACGAATAAAATTTTGAAGAACATCTTCTCTTTTGATGTTCTTCAAAATTTTTCTGTGCTTCCTCTTCTGCTCTTTTTTTCTGTTTCTGTAAACTACTTTTCTTGCGAATTCCCAGTATATCTTCCTTAAAAAGTCGTAACACTTAGGTCCCCTGCAATGGGGCTACCCATGGGGACGCCCCTTCCTTGGCCGTACGTGATCCCATTGAATTGGAAGAAGGAGTTATAACATATAAGATGCGCCCATATTAACCCACAACCATCATTCTTGTACCTCGTGTGGGATGACTTGAGGATACCGTATTTCGTTGCGAAAGTGCTGAGCTTAGGACCGAAGTCTGCACCCTACCCGTCCACAGAAGACTTAAATCCTATCCCTGAATTGGAATCTCTAATAACAGGCCTACCGGATAAAGTAAAGGAATACTACAGATGGAAGGCCACGCACAAACTTAAAAATTCCTTCCAGCCACAAGATATGAAACAAGTGATAGCTAATTTGGAACGCACAAGAAGATGGATGCATCGTAATAAAGTCACATTGGTCAGAGCGGACAAAAGCCAATCCATCATTCTCATGAAACGAGATACATATAATCGACTACTAGAGGAGCATATAGCCACCACACAATGCACCATTGCCAGTAATAACGCCATTGACGGCTTACAGGTGAGAGTTAAACGCTTTTCCAATACGAAGCTAGCCAAACGCCTGGAATTTAGGAATATCACGATGGACTCACCGGATACGCCCAGAATATTCGCCTTTGCTAAAGTCCACAAACCTGGACAACAGCTAAGACCAATCATTGATAAGGCCAGGGCACCAACCATTCAGCTAGAGAAGTTAATGCATAAGTTACTCTTGCCTAAGCTGGAAGGATATCCTTATGCTCTGACACACCCAACAGACCTAATATCACTCCTCAAGGAATTATCAGCGCCTCCTACCTTCATAACAGTCTTGGACTTTAAATCCCTCTATCCATCTATTAAGCTCCCGGCAGTATTTTGCGCCATCAGAGACCTCCTTTTCAACATCATTAATGATAATAACTTACACCAACAGATACTAGAATTGGCGCATGTTATATGTTATAACTCCTTCTTCCAATTCAATGGGATCACGTACGCCCAAGGAAGGGGCGTCCCCATGGGTAGCGCCATTGCAGGGGACCTATGCGAGATAGTGGTCAGAAAATTAGAAGCTAAGGTCGTAACACTTTTTGATTAACATTAGGACCATCTGATCCTATCATCAAAAGTTTGTGTAGTGACAGGTTGGCATCATCGATAGCTTTGATAATGTATGTATGCAATGTTTCTGCATCTGCCCGTCCAAGAAAGCATGTATTTAGGTGTCTGCAGACAACTTGTTTCTTTTGCTCAGACCAAAATCTAATCATTATCTGTAACTCTTTCTTACTTTCCGCATTGATGGTTTCATAATAAGTAACTGTAAAAAATGAAGAGTGGATTTCTTCTAGCATATTTTTTTTGGAAGCAGGGAGCCAATGCTTCAGTTATTAAATAGCACAATTTCTTCTCACTCATTGATATTCCTTCAGGAAGTTTAGTTTTTGGAAGCATTGCTTGTAGTGTTGGAACCATATTATTAGAAGCAGCAAATGAGAAATTACTACATATTGTTTTCATGGCCCATATCAGTTCTGCATGGTATGCAACATCTCTTGGATTATATAAACTCACAGTTGCCAATCCTTCTCCA